>NW_007728677.1:0-635 GCF_000696425.1 Galeopterus variegatus | reverse complement strand
AGATTGAGCAGCCTGTTTTGTGGTTAGATCCACCAGTTTGTTTCCCAGGGCTATGGGGTTGTTGGAGGTTTGGTGTATAACCCCAACGTCTTTTGGGAGTCATGCAGCCTGAAGAGGTATCTTGACAAAATGTCCATTTTATATGGGCCCTCCTTGAGTGGTCATGTATCCTCTCTCCTTCCATATGGACACACAGGATTGTAGGATGTGGTAAGCCTACATAGAGTCAGTGTATACACTGACTCATTTGTCACTTGCCAGAGTAAGAGCACGGGTGAGGGCAATGAGTTCTGCCTGTTGGGAAGTGGTGTTAGGAGAGAGGGGGACAGCCTCAATAGTTTGTGTTAGATTTACTATAGCATAACCTGCCTGGGGGGCAGGCGTGTGGGTGGTGCTCCCATCTATGAACCATGTATGTTGGGGCTGCATAATGGGATGCAGGAAGATGTGTGGAAAGGGATTGAGGAAGAGGTCTAAATCCACCATGCAATTATGTTCTAAGGGTCATGAGTGTTTTGGGATGACAGTGGCTGGATTTAAGGGATGGCAAGGTTTAGAGGAAAATTGGGAATTTTCAATGAAGGTAAGGTGGATAAGTTGTAGGCAGGAAGGGGAGAGAATTGATATGGCCTTAT
>NW_007728676.1:286506-288211 GCF_000696425.1 Galeopterus variegatus | reverse complement strand
AAGAGATTATGGGATGTGTGTGTGTGTATACATAGAGACAGACATACAGATATACACACCACACACACACACATATGTATATATACCACTTAAAGAATTATGCAGTATATTAGTAACCATTACAATGATATATAGATTAATATTTATATAGAAAGATATGCATTACTAAGTGCATTAGAAAGTATGACATTACTAAGTGAAAAAAGCAGTATATACTATCTCTTTTGAGTCAACTTGAACATGCACCTGTTAGTTGTAAACGGTAACTTGTGTATAATTGCACAGACGGTAGTCACATCTCATGACAAGCTTGGTCTGAGGCAGCTGTGCTGTAAGATAAAAAGCACTGATATGGAATGTGGGAGCCTGAGTTTTAGTCACCATTTTGCTAACTCTGTTTTCAGCAGATCTCTTCACATCTCAGGTCATCNCATCCTGGAGCTATATTTTAATAAGCCCAAGGGTAGCAGGACACAAGGCTTTGGTCTCATGGGGTAAGAGAGGACTTCTGCATAAAACAGAACCCCTGAGGTGAAGCAGCATCTTTAATATTTTAACTATGGGGACAACAACAACAAAAAAATAACCCTACACACAGTGAGACAGAGGACATACCTGATTTTCTCAACCTGGGTAACAGATGGGATGAGAGATAAATAAATAATTACTCTTTAAGAATTACTAACAGCACTCATGGGATTTACACCTTTAATTCATGTTACTCATATGGCCCAAATTTCAAATTTTGTTGAACAAGTGTTGCTTGGTTGACCTCCCAATATGTGGCAGAAGCAAATTTAAAGCTTATTTGGAACAACGACCTTTCAAAAAATTCACAAAGATAAAAGCTTAAGCAGCATGACCTCTTAAGTGGAAAATTCACCAACCACATGGGGAAAACATCACCATGATAACAAGCCAGCAACAAGCAATTGTAAAATTATATTCACATATTTTGGAGCTGCTAGATATAATGTATATGTATAAAGAGATGAATATTAACAAGTATTCTAAGGAAAAAAGACTATGAGAATTAACCAGGCAGATCTTAAAAAGAACAAAAAGAACCTCAAAATATGAAACGTGATAATTGAAGTGAATAAGGCGGTGAATAGATTAAATAGCAGATTAGTCATGGCTTTCGATAGGGTACATGAAATATGAACTGAACAAGTCACACAGGATCCACCCAGGGAGAAGGTTATGGGAAGTCTGGAGAAGTGATTCACTATGAAGGTAAAATGAAAGATCTGATATGTGCTTCATTGGGATTGTGAAAGGAGGGACTAGAAAAAGATGAAAAGGCAGTTTTCAGAGATGATAGCTAAGAATTCTGAGAAATCAGACATTAAACTACAGGTTTTAAAAAGAATCTTTTTTCCTTTTTTTTTTTTGTCAGCTAGCCAGTACAGAGATTGAACCCTGAACCTTGGTTTCCTTAGCACCATGCTGTAACCAACTGAGCTAATTGGCCAACTCCAAGAATTTATTTTTTAAATCCATACATACAATATCGTAAAAGTCAAGGAGAGGATCTGAGAAGCATCCAGAGAGAAATAAATTTCCCAGGTGGCTGATTTCTTACCAGAAGCAATAGAAGGTAGAAGACAGTAGAATATCATTTTTGAAGAGCTATTAGCCTAAGATTCTATACCCAGTGAAATTATTTTTCAAGAACAGTAAAATAAAGTGATTATCTGAAGCT
>NW_007728676.1:265051-285581 GCF_000696425.1 Galeopterus variegatus | reverse complement strand
AAAAAAAAAAAAAAAAAACAAAAAAAAAAAAAGGGGGGGGGGGGAAGACACAACAATCACAATTCCTTGAACTTGTTAAGACAAGTGAACAGATATGATGTGGGGGTGGGGGGAGAGGGGGAGGGAAAGAATGATGGGTAAAGGGTCAAAAAAATCCACTACAATGGATATTGAGAAGCTAAAAAAAGAAAAAATCCAAGGTATCACTGTAATCATGGGTATGAGAGATGTGTAACACTGATCACAAAATTGTGTATTGTGTAAGTCTCATAAAATTAAAGAACTGGCTCATAGAAATTATATTCTTTTATCACAAGATAATCAAATTATTAATCAGTATATAAAAGAACTAATTGTCCACATACACTTGAAAATAGCAAAACATATAAGTAATCCATGGGCCAGAGAACAAACCAGAGCTGAATTTAGAAACAGGCTCTTGTTCAGTAGCACTTGGCATTAATTAATAATAGATATGATGAAGTTTAAGAATAGTGGAGTCATTAAGGGAATTAGACATTTGAATAAAAATAACTTACACCAAGAGGTAATATGCAGCCAGAGCCTCGTGAAGGATCATGGTTAATAATTGCTAGGTTCAGGGCTTTAAAAAGAGATAGTTTTTCTTTTAAAAATTGGTATTTTTTCTGATGATTAAAGTGATACAATCAGATACCTGAAAAGAAAGGTAATTATAAGTACGTGAAAATTGAATGTTGTGTATAACAACCCAAAATTGCCCTAAATAAGATTGTTATATTCCAGATAACAAACTTGGAAACATTTGTAACAGATATGATGAGAAAGGCAGTAACAAATTTGGGCAATGGGCATGGAAAGGTTATTCACAAAGCAACAAATAGAAATAGCTAATAAATATTTGAAAAGATATTCAACATTGAATGTCATTACTGGGTAGGGAAGGGAAGCAACAAAGAAATAACATTTTTCATGTCAGAATGGCAAGGATAAAAGATTTAAAAACTCACACACATGGGTTTGCATACATAGGATTTATCCAGATATTTTCTCCATTTTTCAGTGTCATTCAACTTCACTTATGGTCTTTCTCTCTCGCTTGCTCTCTTTTTTTGCTTTTGTTCCATGCACANAGTTTTAGTCACCATTTTGCTAACTCTGTTTTCAGCAGATCTCTTCACATCTCAGGTCATCCTAGGTGCCCTCATCTCTAAAAATGAGAGAAGGGATGGCCATTGAACTTCATTTAACAATGACAAACGTACCATAATTGCTATCACATCCCTCTTCTGCAGCCATGGCAGACATTAGTCACCGGTCTTAGTGTTCTTTCTCTGAGATCAGTCATACCTTAGAATTCTTCTCAACACACTGTTTGAGGCCACCATTTCTAAACAGGTTGTACTTTGCACCTGAAACTTCTTTGCCATCCTTGGATAAAATAATCTTAGACGTCCTGTGACCTAAAAGACTTTTCTCATCAAGGAACAAAGTTATTGTGGTAAGAAATAACAGGGAATGCCTTTCAGAAAATAATAATAATAATAATAATAATAATAATTTTTTAGTAGCCACATTAAAAAAAATCAGTGAAAAGGTAAAAATAGAGAAAATAAATTTTGACAATATATTTTATTAAATAAAATAAATTGGAGTTTTAGTCACCATTTTGCTAACTCTGTTTTCAGCAGATCTCTTCACATCTCAGGTCATCTTAGGTGCCCTCATCTCTAAAAATGAGAGAAGGGATGGGCATTGAACTTCATTTAACAATGACAAACATACCTTAATTGCTGTCACATCCCTCTTCTGCAGCCATGGCAGACATTAGTCATCAGTCTTAGTGTTCTTTCTCTGAGATCAGTCATACCTTAGAATTCTTCTCAACACACTGTTTGAGGCCACCATTTCTAAACAGGTTGTACTTTGTACCTGAAACTTCTTTGCCATCCTTGGATAAAATAATCTTAGACGTCCTGTGACCTAAAAGACTTTACTCATCAAGGAACAAAGTTATTGTGGTAAGAAATAACAGGGAATGCCTTTCAGAAAATAATAATAATAATAATAATTTTTCAGTAGCCACATTAAAAAAAATCAGTGAAAAGGTAAAAATAGAGGAAATAAATTTTGACAATATATTTTATTAAATAAAATATATCAACATGTAATTGATATAAAGCAATTATTAGTGGAATATTTTACCTTCTTTTTCTTTTCATACAAAATCTGTGAAATCCAGTATGTGTTTATTATAGCAATCCCATTTTAGATAACAAATTTTCGTTGGAAATACTTGGTCTGTGTTTTATTTTACAGTTTGAAAAGCAGATTCTCATACCCACATTCTTAAGTTTTCTAATAATTGAACTGAGTACTAGTTTTTAAATTTAATTAAAGTTGAATAAAATTAAAAGTTGAGATGAGGTCACACGACCACGTTTCAAGTGCCCAGTAGCCACAGATTACTGTTGGCTACCACATTGGTTAGCAGATGTTTGGAGAATACAAAGAAATACACGGTTTCAGTTTAGCCTTCAAGGAGATTTTCAAGTTGGGACAGCAAGATATCAAAAATAAACATATCAAGAATATAATCCAAAACAATAGGATTAAGTACTAAAAGTTTGCCATGGGCTTCAAGGAGATTTTCAAGTTGGGACAGCAAGATATCAAAAATAAACATATCAAGAATATAACCCAAAACAATAGGATTAAGTACTAAAAGTTTGCCATGGTCCGACTAAGTCGTACTTGGGTTGGAAGTTCCAGAAACACCCACAGCTGGATACATTCTTCACCACTTTGAAGTCTGAGTGGTGGCAATGACGTGTTGAGTTGGTGAGAATGGAGTATGTTACTTTAGAAAGTGTGTGTGTTCTGCCTGCAGGCATGGGACCCGCTGTGCTGGAGAAGTGGCAGCTGCTGCAAACAACTCTCACTGCACAGTCGGAATTGCTTTCAACGCCAGGATCGGAGGTATGGGAAACAAACTTACATGGATATAGAAATGAGCGAGTTAGCTCTTGGTAACTAGTTTTCAGAACTCTTTTTAACCAAACATAGGCATATCTTTGCATAACAGTGTTCATCTTTTGCTGACAGCAAAATGACCATGTTGACATGTGTCATTAAATAGAGTTATAAAGACTTCTAGAAAAAGCAATATCCCTAAAGTGTTGCAAACATACTCTTTTAAAGCAGGCTTGAAAGAATGTTATCTAGTAGTGAAGATAAACTCATTGACATCTGTACCAAAACTATACTATTGGTGCCTGGGCCAGAAAGAGCTAATAATATAGACATCAGGGAATGATATCTCTGTGGAAAGAAGCACTTTGAATTTTTCTCAAACCAGAAAATCCTTTTTTAAATTTTGTTTAGGCTTTACAAAAAGTTTCTTTTAATTGTAATAAAAATGTTAAATTCTCCTTTTGTGGTCCTATAATGTAGTGATATGGCCTCCATGAATAATTCCATATTATTTTTATACATATACACATATATATACCAACTCAAATATACCTGTGTTTACTATAAAGACCCAGCCAAAGCAGGATAAATATAAGCATTGATAAAAGCAAATGCTAACTTTCCCATTTTTAATCATCTTTGTAAGCAACAGCCTGGTGCCACCGCAAACTCAAATGGGAGGAAAACGTCGTAAACGATTTTCGTGATCCTACTGACTTTTCATTATTCCTGGCCTGAAAGGTGTTCCTTAGGGGTCTCCTAAACAATGTCATAAGATGAATGAAGCTTCTGAAACCAGGCTGACCTCCTTGTTTCCAATGAACTATTTGTCTCCAAGTGCTAAACAGAATTAGAACTGAAAAATTAAAATGACCATTTTAGGATAAGTGTATAATATAGAGGTCCTATAATGTGAAATATTTAAGGTATATGAGTATAATAATGGTGCTGAAAAAAGGTTTTCTGAAACTACCTCAAATGTCAGTCCACAGTAAATTTTTTCCTTTTTCTTTCCTGTATTTCACTTTGAATTCTTAGAATACAACAGTTTGTTAACCAGTAATTAGCTGTACACAAGGGGCATATGCTATGTGTCAAGGGCAATGCACACGGACCAGCTAAGGAAAGGAGACCAAGGCTTTTCCCTGAGGAATGCTGAGAGAGCTGCAGGTCCCTGCTCTTCCAAGGAGAATTGGATCAGCAGCTGCCCAGTCACCCTCCTCACCGTCCAGGGCAGCTTCTCTCACGCACAGATGCACAGCCCAGCTCCCCATCAGCACCGTCCTGCACAAACCCAGTGGAAGGAGGGAATAACTTGAGAACTCACAGATAAACTGCTGACCTCGCTTAACACTACCTTAGTAAAACAATAAATAAAATAAATGCATGGAGATGACCCCAAAATGTTCTCAAACAAGAACATTCTGAACTATAAATTTAACCCCAGACCCCAGGCATGAAGGCTTGCAGTTAGATGAAGGGAAAGAAGCAGCCGTGATGAAATGAAATTGTTATTTGTGATTTTTCAGTCAGAAAATTAGTGTTACCCTCTAGGTATGATTTGGCAAGCATTTTTTTTTTTTTTTTGTGGACTTCACATGAACTGCATGACGTATGAGCTAAATTCAGATGTTGTATGGATACTCTCGTATTGGCATTCAGATACACTGGTGAGATTATTTGGGGCAGTTATAGTGTTTTTTTCAGATCTCACTGAAGGTAGAATAGTTTTACTTTATGCTGTTAAACAGAAAGTGAGAAGATGAAGTAGTTCATCTTTGCTAAAAAACATGCAGATGAAGTTTGACGATTCATATTAAATTAAAACAAACCAGTGGTTTCTCAGGACCACCTACATACAAAGCATTGTGCTGGGTTTTCTACTCTCTCAAAATAAAAACCACTGACAGACTTTCTAAGTACAATTTCCATTCCATAATTTTTATTTTATTTCTTAATTTTTATTTTTTTATTTTGGTGGCTGGCCGGTACAGGGACCTGAACCCTTGACTGACCTTGGTGTTTCCAATACCGTGCTCTAATCAACTGCGCTAATTGACCTTCCCTTTTTCATAACTTTTAAAGGGATTTCTTCATGACTTCATTCTCCACATCACCCATTAACATACAAAATCCCAAAGTGTAGAGGAATAAAGACACTCAAGAGACACAACAACCAAATGCAATGTCTTTAGTAATACTTGGGGGAATTTTAATGTTGTCTGGGTGTTAGATGACAGTAGGGACTTATTTTCATATGTTTTTGTAAAAAAATATTAAAGGATGAAGTGTCATATCTGTCATGGAATTTAAAATAGTTCAACCTAATATATTTTTAGATAAAGAAAATGAGATAAAATGTTAACAGTGGCAGTATTCGTGATTTTGTTCATTCTATTTTTTTGTTTGATTTTTGCAAGTTTCATGGTTAAACATTTTTTTGAAAAAAAAAGAAGATATAGTTCCCTTAAGAATATTTTTATTTTCTACCAGTATTCTCACCTCAATCTGCATAGTATCTAAAGCTGCCCGATTTGGGGTTTTATTATTTAGTCTCCATTTATGGATAACCAATAAAAACTTGAAATTCAACAGGAGAATGAGGTTTTCCTGAGGAGTAAATTTGGACTGTAAGATATAATTTTAAAATAATACAATGTCTCAGTGTTGGTATTTAGTTTAAGCTGAAAAAGAGGTTTATTTACTTAACAATTACCTGTTTTGTTGTTGTTGCAAGACTCCAAAATAAAAGGAAAAAAGGAAAGCCTGCCATTTGGTATATAATTTATTTCTAAATATCTTAGTTTCTATTTTTGCAAAATAGGGTTAATAATAAATTCTTATCTGTCTGTTAAGAATATACTTAAATGAAGATTAATGACTAAACATTGCTAAAACCCTTTGAGAATTATTTAAAGTATTATATACACCAAGAGCATTCTCATTTATTATTTGACTTATAAATAACACAGCAAAAGAGAAATCTATTAAGTTCACATCAGTCTTACAGATTAGGGGATAACATTAAATATAGAGGAAATGAGACCAACGTAACTTGGCAGCTGTCCACATGTTATAAGATTGCTAAGGTTAGATGTTTTATACCAATTATGAGCACAAGTTATTCGGTGAAGAGAAACGTAGGGGAGATGGATTGCTTGGGCCTCTCTTTGCCAAGTGCTTAACAGAAAAGGGAGATTGTGGCAGCTGTCGCAGGGGTTGGAAACTTGGAAAAAGAAAACAATAGATTAAAAGGACTTTTAAAATGTTTTGCTCTTTTACACACAGTGTAACTTCCTTTCTCCCCAAGATAGCCTCAGCAAAGTCTACATTATCCTTTCACTGGGGAAAATATGCTCACTTAGGGGATGATTAAAAATGTCTCCTCCCCCCACCCCAGTCCTGTAATGGGTTTATTTGGGTGTCGTGGCCTGAAGCCTCTGTAATGAGCTGGTTCTCCTTTCTGTGTTGAAGGAGTGCGAATGTTGGATGGAGATGTCACGGACATGGTGGAAGCGAAGTCGGTCAGCTTCAATCCCCAGCATGTGCACATTTACAGCGCCAGCTGGGGCCCAGATGATGACGGCAAGACTGTGGATGGACCAGCCCCCCTCACCCGGCAAGCCTTTGAAAATGGTGTTAGAATGGTAGGTTTCCCAGCACGTGGGCTCATACTGTGTCCTGGAGATGACTCTCATGAAGAATCTGTGGGTTTCCAGTCCTCTAAACTAGAGGACTGGATGGAGCTCGTATGCTGAGCCAGTAGATAGACTAATGGAAAGAGGTGTTGAACATTGGGGATTGTGAATTACTTCTGCACTGCCAATGAACTAAAAGCTACAGAGTTTTCTCTGAGGAGGACAGAGGTGTGTATGGATGTGCGGGTTCATGAATTAATACGTTAATCTTGCATTTGGAGAAGGGATTCTTGAGACTGAGAGATTGAGGGGTGATATTAACACCCTCTGGTTGGTGTTGATAGATCAGCCAACAATGTCCTTCTGGGAAGCTCCCTTTTGGAGTCCCTTCCTTAGTCTCACCTCTGTCCCAGAACAGTATTATTTTTATACTGGCTCCCAGTCTCCCTAACCACATACCTTACCATGTCGCTTTTCTTGATTTTGCTGAAAAATTCACTGATCACTCTCCCCCCCAAAAATAAGTGCTCATAGCTATGAAAGGAGGAGGGTTCCACCAGAAGCAACGTCTTCCTCTTTCTTACTCGTGAATGGACCTTTGGTGATTTAAACATACATTTCATCATGTTCATTTAAGGCCGTCATTGATCTGGCCCTAACGTCCCTTTCCTACCTCATTTCTTTTTACTCCTCTGTAGTGTAAGCATTCTCCACTCCTGCTGTCCATCAGCACACACTGCTTTCCCCGTGATCCCTGCTCTTCTTACGCAGCACCGTGCCCCACCCCAACTCCTATCACTACTGGCCAAATCCTGTGTGACCTTCAAGCTTCCACTGAAAGTTCCTTCTTTGCAGAAGCCTTCTCACTGCCCAAATCAGAATGAACTGTGACCAGTCCCTACCTTGTGTTCCCTGTGCCTTATGTTCTTCCTGGTGTTCCACACAGTCCCCATCCTATCGTGCTTTATATCAGAGTCAGTTCTGGGTGCATCTTCCTCACTAAATTGTAAATTCCTGGAGAGCAGAATTTGTGCTCTACACATCTTTATGGGCTTTGCAAAACAGAGGCAATGCGTTGAATTCTAGTAAGTACTCAATAAATGTTTATTAAATTGAACTTAATTTACTACGAGTGATGCTAACCACAGGTTTGTTATATATTCGGCCCACATTTGGAAGAGTGGAATGCATTCAGTTGATTAATGTGACATCGCAGCTGGAGTAAAAATAATAATGATTCTCCCACATCTTTGTGGGATTGGTGTTAGGGTTTTAAGAGAAGACTGAGCTAAGCTGCCTCCTGGTTATTCTGAAATCGACTAAAGGAGAAAATTATATACTTGTTTTGTGGGCACTTCCTAACTCAATAGTAGTTCAGATTTGTTTAAGACATTCAGTTCTCTAGCTCTGTCAATTTTCAGGTGAATTAAACCCCTTTTAAACCATAGGATGAAGTTTTAACTCATTGCCTAGAATTTTCCTTTCAAGGTGCCTTAATACCAAATGAATATATTATAGGTAATCTGGTGATTTTATTACCAAAGATGTGGAGTGCAATTATTATTCTCTCTATGCCATCAATAGAATGGTCAAGCTTAGTTCATATTTAATCTTCAAATATAATGAAATAATCTTATGTGCATGGCTCTTATAATAACAAGCCATCTGGAATTCCTCATTAACATGAAAATACTCATACAATATTAGTAATGCACATAGCCTCTTGAATATACATGTACATATAAAGAATACAGGTATTCAATAGCTGTTTTTACTAACAGACTAGTCATTGAACCAATGCTGTCAAATATATTGTTGCTGGGGAATCTTTTGTTCAATGGCAATCTTAACAAAAAGCTTAATGTTGAAAACAAAACAAAACAAAAAATGTGTTTTTGTTGAAAGAATGTAGAAAGGTTGAGATTAGAGAAAACTGTTCAAACACATTATATTTAGAAATAAATAATTTGGAAAAATATACTGTCTACTCATTATTACTTACAAAAGTAATATGTTTATTATAACACATCGTACACAAAAATGTATACATATGAAATTAATAATAGATTTTCTCACCCAATGAGGTAACCATTTTTAAGAGTATAAACTACATCTTTCCATACTCTTGTGCACAATAACGTGCCAAACAGGGATCATGTACCTCTGCACATGGCTGCTTTCACCTAACTGTCTGCCATGGGCATCCTTCCAGGGCAACCCATAAGGATAGAACTCATTCATTTTCTTTGTTTCAAAATTTTTGGAGTACAGAGATACCATCATTTATTCAACATTCCACCAAGGACCTTGCAAGGTTTTAATCTGGAAAAAAGAGTTTAGTTTTAAAACGAACCATTTACTTTTAGGATTGAGGTAATAACAAAATAACTCTGTAAAATAATGAATTATTTTCTGGCTTCTAGCATTGCATATCTAAGTATGGAAAAACAGTGGTGACACATTTAAATGTGATAATATCTACAGGATAGTGTTCCATGGTTTTAATACACATAGGCTTTCGAATTAAGCTAGGGCTGAGTCTAATGTAAGTCATTTACTTTTCTCTGACCTTAGGTAGAGCAAATTACTTCTTTGCTCCATCTTCTCATGTGAAATAGGGCAATAATAGTATTCACTTACAGAGGTGTTATGAGTGTCACATGAGTTGATAATGCATATCAAACAATTAGCATAGTACCTAAAACATAATAAATGTTCAATAAATTCATTTTTTTCAGAGAAATTATGTCTTTCCAAAAAATTTGTTTAAATTTGTCCTCAGTCTCTCATCCTTCTTTCCTTTATCATTTCCACACTACAGAATTCTAAATGATTCCATTGAGTTACTTGTTGGGGGAGATTAAAAATAATATGGTACAAGTCAGTGTAGACTTTCTGAGCTCTGTAGTGTCATTTACTTTGTTTTCCTATGTGTATATATAACTTCAATTTCACTTGCCTTTAAAAGCACATCTTCTATTTCATTGAGATAACCTCTGGATATATAAATTCATTTCAGTTATTCATGTTTGTAGTCTTGACTTTAGTTTATATATTCCTAAAGGATGTTTCTCATATATCTATGAATATATAATTTAATATTTTTGAGCAGTATATTAGATAGTCTTTTACAGGGGGAAAATTTTTACTACTTTCTCTGTTATCAGGCATCAAGTGAGACAGGAAATTATATATTCTTTGAGATTATCCAAATTTGTGTTTTTTATATAATACACACTGTCGAATATATAGGAAATAACTGGATAAAAACATTCTACAAAGTTAGATTATAGTGTGCAGAACAAAATAAATAAGGAATAAGTAAATAAGTAATTTCTTGGCTGAGGAATTTAAGAAATGAAGGGATAAATGACTGATAAAATAATTCCTTAAGTTTGCTAATTGAAAATCTATGCATCAGTCTAATGTCATTGTGGCCTGTTGGGGTTTTAACATCATCTGCAAAAATGCTGGGATTGGAATTTATTTATTCTTCCTATTAAATGTAGTGAGCTGACCTGATATACAGTTTGAAAAGATCTTCTTGTAGAAGATGGGCTGTGTGTGGGGTGGGGGAAGGAAAGCAAGAGTGGAAGATTGAGAATTTATTTATTCTTCCTATTAAATGTAGTGAGCTGACCTGATATACAGTTTGAAAAGATCTGTGCAGTGTAGAAGATGGGCTGTGTGTGGGGTGGGGGAAGGAAAGCAAGAGTGGAAGATTGATGTTGTCCAGGAGAGAGCTGCACTAGGCTGGCAGCCACAGCAAGACAGCCAGGAAGATCAGGCAGCAGCAGAGAGAAGCCCGAGTATCAAGAAACATTTTCACAGAGGAAATAAATAAATGTTGCTCGGGGAGTCCAAGTATTGATTGCACCCATTCCTTCTGCTTGCTGATCAAAAAACGTAGCAAATATTGAATTTCAAAATGCTCCGTATTTGTTTATTCTAAGATAAGCATTTGGCTCAATAGAATGTAACACTGTTTTCAAAGACTTTAACTAAATCAGGATTGATTCAGTTTATAGCCCCTTTAGAATTAATGTGCCAAAATTGCATTAAAAAAACTATGTTAAACAAACCATGTCACAGTTGACAACTTGTTCTTTCTCCCAAGGATTGCATTTATTGAATGCTAAGGAACTATAAAGTTGAATGCAAGAATTAGATTTATATAATTTGAGCTGCATATAATTAATAATCGTAATGAGGGCTGCATGAACAACATGTGACATTTTGGCCAGTGCGTTATCTCTTTGAAGCCCTGAAATAGATGATAGCTTTCAATCTTCACAATAATCTCATAAAATAGGTACCGTTCTCCCCAATTTTATAGATAGGGAAAACAGAAATTCAGTATAGCTAAAGAAGTCAGAACATGGGCCTCAAAGGAATACAGTGAATTCTGTTACATATTGTCATTTTACTTTATTTGGCACATCTGACCTCCTACCTTCACCTGTGACCACATACTGTGGCTTTTCTCTTGTTACTATGGTGAATTAACTGTTCACCTTCTGCCTAAGGCCACCTCCTCTATATGTTCACTGGTCCCCATCCCTTCCTACCCCATCCAAGACCTATGTCAAGCAGTTCTTTATTCTTAGTCATCAAAGTTTCCCTCTCAGTTCTACTGTTACCATTAACATATATTTATACTGTTAATTCTACTATTTTAAAAGACCAAGAGGAGAATCCCCCGTCTTTTCTTATTTCCTTCCTATTACTGCCTCATTTCTCTTTTTGCCTTTAGAGTGAAATTTTTGAAAGCATTATCCATTCTTGCCCTCCACCATTGCTCTTCTTTATACTGTTAATTCTACTATTTTAAAAGACCAAGAGGAGAATCCCCCGTCTTTTCTTATTCCCTTCCTATTACTGCCTCATTTCTCTTTTTGCCTTTAGAGTGAAATTTTTGGAAAGCATTATCCATTCTTGCCCTCCACCATTGCTCTTCTCCTGTTATCTCCTGAAGCCACTGATTGCATTGGGATGTTGCCCCAGCAATCAGTCCCCTGAAGCTACTCTTGTCAAGGTCGCAGTGACCTCCCTATGCAGAGCCCAGGGCTGCTGTCTGAGCTCTCGTCTAAGTTGTCCTGACCAGGAGGACTGCCTGATTCTCTGCGCAACATAACACACACACATCCCAACCCTTCAGAACACCTTCTTTGCAATTACTGACCCTCCTTCAATTTGTTGTATTTACTTATCTTGTTGACTGTCTCCTCCATGAAGGCTCAGAGTTTGGCTGCTGTTCTGTTGTATCCCAAGTATCCAGAAGAGTATCTGGTACTCAGAAGGTGTTTAGTGAAGAAAAAATGAATGAGTGGAGGAATGTTTAAATGACTTCCATGCCACTTTGCTGCATGTACTGAGTTAATTTACTTAAGGATTATACCTGCTTTTTTATTCTTGTTGTTTTTTACTTAGTATTCTGGAAATGAGTTATTAACATACATGGTATAATATGCTGGTTAAAGTGCCCAGATTCTGTATTCAGACTCTCCAGTTGGGAAACGTGGGCCAGTACTTTCTGATCTTAATTAGCCTCTCTGAGGATCAGTTTATTCCTCTATAAAATGGATGTAGTAATTGCTTTATGGGAGTGTTGTGAGGATTATATGATTAATGCCTGTAAAATACTCAGCAGAGTTCCTGGAACAATGTAAAGTTTCTAATTATGTTATGAATCTTATTCATTATCACCACTGAAAATGAGCAAGGGTAATAATAATGAAATACTGATTAATCATGTAAAATACCTTGATTTGTTCTAAATCTCTGGGTTTAATCAATTTTATATTGCTGAATGATCCTTATGGAAGATAATTATATAATCTTGAGATTATTATTGACAAATGGCCTATATATGGGAGAAAATATCCAAAAGATATTTTCTGAAATGTATTTCATAAACCACTAATTTAATAAAAATGCTAAACAAAAGGGCATGTGGGTAGAGGGATTTTTCTGGCAAATACACGTGAGAAAATAGTACCCTATTAGGTGCTTCCTTTGAAGATTTAAAAACATACTAAAGGCTCTGAGAAGTCCTGCAGTACAGAGATGCATTTAACTTTATTTAATCAAAGTTCTCAACATAGAAACTTTTTTTCCATGACTTTCCAAATTGCTTTTAAATTTTATTTTATTTTCAGTTTTGTGGAACTATTATAGGAAAATTCAGGTGAACTTGTTAGACCTTTAGAGTCAGTACATTAGAACTGGAAACAATGTTAACAGTTAAGTTGATTTTTACCAACACTTATGCATTTCTTTATTTGTTGATGGCACTCACATTCACTCAGTCTCCTTTCCTCAATCTAGTCACCTAATAAGACTCTCCTGTACTATTTCCTGGATGTCTGTGGACATCTTTCTTGCCCTCACCATTAGAACCTACTTCTCTCCTACAGACTTCTGCAATAGCATACATCCAAAACTTCCCAGCTTACGATTCAACTTTCATTCTGCATGGAGATTGCAGTGGAAGAAGTATTTTTTGTATGCAAATCATGTCATTGTTTTACTCTTTCAAACTTATCATTGTAGCTCATGACCAACAAGGTACATTCTAGGCTTCCTAGCAGGGCACACCGGGACTCTCACAATTTTGCCAGGGGTCTCATGTCATCTTAGGAAAGGACAATTTAAAGGTTCCACTTATTCATACTGACATGGATCTGGTTACCATGGTGGGCCTCTGGCCTGGCAAAGAGTTCCTTCAAGGGGACAATCCTGGCTTCATCTTTCCAGTCAGTCCTAAATAGAAACATGATTTTATGAAGTAAGTGAATCAATTAACAATGTTTCAGATATAGGTAACCCCCTGTTTGGTGTCAGAATCAGAAGCTAAGAGCCCAAAGTTTTCTTTGATAGACTCTTTATTCATGCATTTATTACTGATTACATTTAGGAAACCTTTACTCAGTGGTTATAATAGTCCAGGTAATTCTCTAGGTGCTAGGGAAATGTGAATAACACTCAGCCCTTGTCTTGGGGGAGCTCACCATATAATGCTGGTTAGATGTTCTAAAAAAAGTGTAAGCAAATTTCCAAAGTCCCATCAGCTTGCAGAATCTTAAGTTAGGGCAGAATAAACAGCACACAATAATTATTGTAGTGTAGTCTAGTTGCCTGGGAATCATCTTTTTTCCCCCAGTTTGATTATTAAACTTTAATAAGACTTGATGTAATTGATATTTATTAGCAAGTGTCTGATGCATTGGCTCATTTCACAATGTCTTGACAATTGTGTTTAGTAACATTCTTTAGAAAAAGCAAAAACTTGGAATTGAATTTTTTTCCTTAATCAGAAAAGCCTATGTTAAACTTACCATTACTTCTCTTATTCTTTTACGCAAGAAATATGTCTTAAGTACCCACTATATGCCAAGCACTGGTTTGGCATTTATCTTAGTGTTTTTTCTGGAAAAATCATGTAGCTCATTGTAGATATTTTAGGAGCACGGCTTACAGAATTTGCTTTATCATTTTATCTGTAAAATCATTGTATCATTTTATCTATCTGTCAAGTAAAGGTTGTTTTTCTTTAAGCTTTTTAGGCTTTGGAAATATCAGTTAAAGCATTCCAATGAATGCATGATAGAACACAGCCAATGTCAGGGATTAGCAAGAAGAGGCAGTGAAATCAGAATCACTGGCCCTTAATCTCCCTGTTGGATCTGTGGCCTTCATCCGGTCTGCACTCTGTCGTTTTCAGGGATCCAGATGGAAATCAGGACATTGGTTGGGTGTCTATTGGTATATGTCTGGCTGTTGAGTCTCTTACGAAGAACCCTGATTACTAGTTTCCCTTCCCATCATCAGCCACCATTTAGGTTCAGCAGATTTTAAAACTGAGTCACATGTTGTCTCTTACACACACGTGCACACACGCATATTTCTTCATGCTTAAATTAAAGGCATATGTTCACCAGGAGAGAAGAAGTATAATGAGCTCATATAATAAAAGCAATATTAGTAACTATAATGAAATTAACCAGTTCTACCCACGAGGGATATGTTTTTATCTGATAGGCACCCAGCTGTAACAGGATTGGTACCAGTTTGCATTTTAATAAATGACAGATTGCTGTTAAATTAGTTGGCGAATGTTGTAAAACTTTGGAATGATCTATGGGTAGGCAAAGATAGACAAGAGAGCTTATTTAAAATTGGTTCCACTTAATGAAAATTGACTTTAACGGGGGTTTCTTTTTAAAATCCTCCTTTGAGATTTAACTATATCCTAGTGGAACTCTTGTGTATTTAGAATTTTAACAAAGCTGGGAAGTCACTTGCCAAGTGTACCCAATATTATATCATTCATTTTGGAAGCAAAGAAATGTGTCTTTTTAAACATATTCTCGTATGTGGTTTCACATTCTGTAATCATCACAAAGTTATCTGACACCCAAGTATCAAATTGAGATTACTACACTATATTAATTGAATTGTGGTGCATTTTTATGGGGAGGAGCACAAATCTATTCTAGCCTTGTGTAAGTGTAAATTTCAAATATATATTGTCACCTTGTTTTCAGTTTTAGTCTCAAGATTGATGAGTAACTTTGTTGAGTAGCTTAAGTTAACTTTTGCAAATCCCATTCTAAACCCTTGTCCTAGACTAACCAGTCTCAGTAACAGTTGTCTTTTGTTTCAGTTTGTCTTAGCCAGCCCCAATACAAGCTTCTTAACTTGCTGTTTTGGATTGTGTACACCACCATGCCATTCAATTAATACAGCAAGACAGATGCTGACCATAAGCAATCTCTCAAAGTACGTCTTTCCCCTACATCCAACCTTATTCCTGCATAAAAGCTGCTCCATGTCTTCAGCCTTCTTCTCTCCTCCTCCCTTCTCATCACTGGTTCCATGCATGAAAATGGCCAACTGAGTCTGGTGCTTTCCTTTAGAAGACTTCAAGAAAACTCTTAGCACCATAGAAACAGTATTTCTCAGCATATTTTAGTCAACCTCATTGAACTGCCACTATCTGTAAGTTTCCTAAATCTAGAGAGAACAGTCTGAGGCTTTTACTCCAACCGGTGCACACAATTATTCCACCTCTCTTTTTTTTTTTTTTTTGTCTTTTTTCGTGTCCAGCAACAGATCGCAACCCTCAGTGTCACGCCCGTACCGGACCGGGACCAGCAACAGGATCGCAAGCCTCGGTGTTGCTCCCGCGCCTCGCTCAGCCAGTGAGCGGGAACCGGTCTGTATGTGGGATCCGAACCCTTGGTGGGAGCGCCGCCGCGCTTCCCAAGCGGCGCACTGTAGCAGTGTGCCACCGGGCCGGCCCTGGATGTCCCTTTTAAGGGAAGATTCAGAATTGTGTAGGGATTGCATTAGGTCAAGTTAAGCTCCATACCAATCATGGGGAATGCTGATGGAGAGAATAAACAAATCAATTCCCTTCAATGTAATATGGCGGTAGTTAGAAAACAAAGGCTGCTATGTAATAAACAAGGATCAGTTGAAGTGGGTTGATAATCTCAAATGATTTGAAAGTATATGTGGCTTTAATGGGAGGTTTTTTCCCCCACTTGAGCCTACATTCCTCATCTCATGTTTGATAATTACAATCAAACCTAATATTCAGGGTTGCAAACATTAATATGATCATAACTCGGTAGCCAGTTGAGTTTGACGTTGGGATGAGCCTCCCAGGAACACCCTGTTTGTAAATTTGTAAACTATGTCTTGGCAAAACTATGGAGCATGGCATTAAGAAGCATGACTGGGGTTCAAACTCAGGTCCGTCTTCTTCCAAAGCAAGTATTCTCCACCACCACGCTCTGTGCGGTACCAGCTCCTGTCGCTTGACTCATGTAACCTGAACAGTAGCTGAATTGAGGTTATGAAAGTGCATATCGCAACAAAGATCTTTCTTCTCTGGATTCCCAGGGAACTTAACCAGGCAACTGATATGGCACATTCTTTTTTTTTTTTTTGACCGGTGAGGGGATCCCACATTCTTTTTTTTTTTTTTGTCCGGTGGGGGGCTCCCAACCCTCGGCACGGTGTGGTCTGCACCACGCTCAGCCAGTGAGCGCACCTGCCATCCATATGTAGGATCCGAACCCACGGCCTCGGTGCTACCAGCGCTGCACTCTCCCAAGTGAGCCACGGGGCCAGCCCCTGATCTGGCACATTCTGGCACCTTCACTGTATTGTTCTTTCTGTCCCTCCTGGGATGAGGCCTGGGATGGCACAGAGAGTCCCAGCCTTGCTCAGTTTGCTTACTCTCTGGTTGTTTGACCTGAGACAGGTTAGTAAGTTATCTGAGCTTCCTTTTGCCTGAGAAATAGGCTATGAAATACTTGCTTTCTGGAGCCCTTATGGAGACAGAAAGAGCTCACACGTATGAAGTGCACAGCCCAGCAGCTGCCGTCCTCCTCAAGGACAGGGCCATGTTGGATGCATCTTTAAGGTCCCAAAGAATCCTATAAATAATAGGAGCCTAATACCAATTGTAGTTTTTTCCAAAGTATAATTTGTTTTGATTTAAGACAGGATTGTGTTTATGGGCAGAAAACATAGAGGGCTAATTTTCTCTTTCAGAAATATTACCCTCTACTCCAGGTGAGGTCAAGGTTATTGCTTCATGTGGTAGAGGCCTGTGACACATTCACACCTGTGGTGGGCTTTAGAAAGGGGTGGTGTGCTTACCCTTTCAAAGTTGAGCTGGCAGTTGGAATCAGTTCACAGTGAGGAATTGTGTAATCTAGAGCTAACTTAGAGAAGAGTACAAACTTTTCATTATTGCTGGAATACCCCTCTATCCTCCTTTCCAAGTGCCTTTCCAAACATTTACAGTAAATTCCTTTCGTACCCCTGTTGATAATAAATGTTTTTATTCTCTATTAAAGGGAATTTTTCAAATTTTATTCCTTCAATATAAGTTTGAAAGTGATGGGATGGTACGTTTCTGAGCAGTTTGAAAATAGATAATCAGTGTTAATACTGGAAATTTCCTTCCCAGTTTTATAAACCTGGCTTTCCTGAAAGTCTGAGCATGGTTTGTCCTTTGCTTTGGGGTGATCCAAGAAGTAGAAACTTTTGGCAAGTATTAGAAAGGCTTTTCTTCTCAAAAAAATGGGTATGTTGGATGGTAGATGTACCCAGAACACCTGTGTTGGTGCTATTAATTATTGATTGTGATTATTTTAGAGAACATATGTGATTATTTTAGCAGCTTGAATTGAGGAATTGGGAAACCTAGTCTGCATGCTGTTTACCAACCCAGGTTAGCAGTTCTCACACCAGGGGAAAACAGGGCTCAAAGCTTGGGGGACAATGGGAGTGACCAGAAGGTTACTGAGTTTTGCTTAGGCTTCTGTGGGTCAGATGAGGAAGATAAAGGTCTGAGAAAAAACAAGAGATTGACCAATATGAGTTGACCACAGATAGAAAGTTAAAAGCAGACAATTATTTGGAAATTGTTGATTTAGAAAATTTACAAAATTCAGAAAAATTAAAAAATTTTTTTCTCTAATCCACTATGGGTAAGCCTTGTTTTTCTAAACCGGTGTCAGTACTAGTCAGTGGAGGTCGGCACTGGATGAGGCACGACTGGGTGCATTCTGGTCCTAGCCCTGCCTCCAGTTGGCTCTGCTAACTTCATTTCCTTGGTTTTCCTATGTAGAAATTTTAAATTTTACCAAATGGACCTCTTATTGTCCAGCTTTACATAATATCCATAGTACATTAGTCAGCTCCAAATTTTTATTATTTGAAGTTCCTGAATATACAGAATATCTAAAAGTTAATAAAAATAAATTTCTTTGCTTGAAAGCATATTTATTTCCATTAATAAACACAGCCAGTTTTTATTTCTTCACAGATATTCTACCACCCTTTCTCCATGAAATACTGATTTTCTTCTTCTGGTTATGTTGTAAAAATAAGCAAAGGAAAAGAAATCTGCACTTGTAATACTGCTGTCAAGAACCAAGGGCCACACTGTTGTGCCCTTTGCTATATAAAGTGTAAGAAGCTGTGTCAAACATGGGAGCCCTACGTGTCAACCCTCTGAAGAAAGGGCATCTCCAATAACAGAACTGATTCTACTGAGCCTTTAGTGATTGATGCTCTACTAAATTTGTATTCTAGCAGATATGGTGGATAAGCAACTCGATAAGAAAGGGCATCTCCAATAACAGAACTGATTCTACTGAGCCTTTAGTGATTGATGCTCTACGAAATTTGTATTCTAGCAGATATGGTGGATAAGCAACTCGATTTTTTTTCCTTTCTATTCACAAAATAAGCATAAAACTAGCTGGTTATCAAGAACCTGAGTGTAGGGGAGTTCTGTATTTGCTGCACTGATTAATTATTCTCTATGCTAGTCTTTGCCCACATTATTTACCACCTCCAAGTGTGGCTTTAGAAAACTGAGCTAAAGTCACCTTTAGGTTCCCCAAATTTAGTACAACATATGCTGCCCATTCGTGAACTAGAACATGAACAATATCATGAAAAAACCCTAAATGTAGGTTCCAAATGGCACTTAAAAATTTGTCATTTTACCAGAAATGCTTGCAGCAATAGTCATCAGCAGCTGATCCCATAATCATTATTAAGATCTCCATTCCATTAAATGTGAAGGCGACTAAATTTGGTATGCTCAGGAAGCATACAAAATGGATTTTCATCTGAGAATGATAAAACTAATATGATTTCTAATAAATGCATCTCATATTTTCAGTGCATTATTAAAAGTCAAAAGAACATAAAAAATGGCTTCACATACTTGGTTTAGTGACCTAGTGTGTACACAGACAATCAGAATCCAGAGCACCTGGTGTGGGGCTGGAAATGGGGGTGAGGTTGAGATGGGTTAGAAGAGGAGGGGGTGAAGTATTGTCACATGAGGAATATCAGGAAGACAGAAGTGAGGAGAAATAGCCTTCTTTGCTCCACTTTCAGTGCATTTTTTTCCTGGAGAAGTAGAAAATAATTGCATCTTTATTTTCGGTCTTTCTCATCAACCATCTCTGGACAGGCTGAGTAGCACAGAATGAGCCTCCCAGAGAGAGTTGTTTGTAAGTCAGTCTGTGGGTGTTTAGACTGTCCTTCCTCTGGGTCTCACTTAGGGTCACAGGGGCAGCGCGGGCCACTGACCCGCTAACACGTGAACGGAAAGACCCATGCCAGTAGCAGGCAGGAACTGGGGCCACAGCAAGCACTGACACCAGCAGGCCTTGGAGGACACTGACATTTGTTGGCTAGCTGTTGAAGTCATCTTCAGTAATCATTTTCAATCCCAGAATTTTTGCTTGGAAATAAGTGAAATTATTGAACTGTTGGCTGCATTCAAATCACCAAATAAATCAATCATAATTAACGACAGTTTGGTTTTAAAATATATGAAGTAGTTCCTGCATTTACCTTTGTGATTCTGACAGCGCAGTAATGAATTATTCTCAGGGTAGAAGCGGAAACAAGTGAAATCTGTGTATTCTTTACATTGGACAAAACACACCTGTCTCATTCGAGTCCTCTAGGGCATTTTGGGGGATGGCCTACTGTGTTCCCTGGGTCTAATTCAGTTTCATATAGTTAATTTCCCTACCCTCAGCCCCATCTTACTCAAATAAACTGATTAAAGAAACAAGTCTCCCCCTTGAGTAGCTCTTATCCCAAAGATGTCTTATTACATTTGTGCCATGACTACATCTGCCGTGCACATCCCAAAGAAAACTTTCTTCCACCACGTTATACCTGTTTAGTCTCCAAGGCACTGGGAGTGGTGTGGCCATCTGTTAACTGATTTTTTTTCCAATTGTCAACTATATTTCTTTTCTGGTTACTTTTTAGGTCACCTTTATGAATCATGTGACTCATTTATCCTGTTGATAAAGTTATTAAAATTGCTTAAAGAAGCAATATATTTTAGAATTCTGAAACTAATGTTTTGTGTGAATGCTACA
>NW_007728676.1:256619-264460 GCF_000696425.1 Galeopterus variegatus | reverse complement strand
TGAGCACTGGTTATAGGTGTCCTATCTCTTTCCAACCTCTCCCCCTTATCCCTGGAAAAGCCCCCTGATCCACGGAATGTGGAGTAAGGAATAACCATGATATATGGAAGAGCTTACGGAGAGGATTGTGCTCTTTTCTCACTGAGAGGACAAATGTCAAAAAAGGTTGGGAGAGAAGTGGCAAGGGGCTTTGGTAAATTGGGTATTTGAGCTATTTTTGGAAGACATCACAGATAAATGAAAGTTCCTAATTCTTAAGTTGTCTTTCTGTGTCTTCATGTTGACACATACAAATACATAGATTCTAATCAGACTTGGGGTCTCTACCTCGTCTCCACTACATGCTAGTTACATGGTACTGGGTACATTACTTAACGTCACTCAGCTTTCTAATCTATAAAAATCCATATAATCTCTACCTTCCTGCTATTGCTCTAAATTTTGTTCTAAATTAACTAATCTGTGAAAGCACCTAGCACAGTATTCAACCACATATTAATAGATGTTATTTTTCTTTCTCCTTTTTATATTGTGAGAAGCCTCCATGACTTCTTCATGGCCCTTTAAGAATACTTTTTGAGCAAATCAGGAGAAGAAAGTATTATTAAAATACCATATAAAACCTAACTGCATTGGCTAAAAAATAATCACACCATTTTAAGGAAAGAAATTTAGCTTCATCATACTTTAAGGGTCTTAAAACCTGGCTTGAGGTGCATGATTTAATTAGTAATACAACATAAAGTGGATTTTTCTGACCTCTTGAGCAAGAAGAGAATCCAGTTCCTTTTTATTCTTTAATAATAACCCTTATGGGATAATATAAATTGATTTTTATAGGGCACACATGAGAAAAATCACATACGTATTTAGATGCATGATGAAAGGAAGTATTAACAGTGTGGTCAAATGAATTCTATGTAGATTTTGTAATACATTTTGCCTTAAGTCTATGTATTTGTCTGTTTCTGTTGCTTATAACAGAATACCTGAAACTGGGTAATGTATAAAGAAATGAAATTTATTTCTTACACTTCAGAGACTGATAAGTCCAAAGACCGGGGAACACATCTGGTGAGGGCCTTGTTGGTGGGTGGTGACTCTTCACAGCTGTGCAGAATGAGGGTGTCACATGGCAAGAATGTGCTGAGCAAGAACGGGGGAAGCTTCTCACTTGCTCTCTTTTTACAGCCGTCAGAACTACGCCCATGACCACCCATTAAACCATCAGTGGATTGATCCATCACAAGGGTACAGTCCTCACAATCCAAATCACAAATCCAACTCTCAAAGGCCCCACCTTTCAATTAACATAATTGAATTTCCCACCCTCTTAACTCTGGTACAGTGGGGATTGAGTTTCAATGAGTTTGGGGGAGACATTCAATTCACAGCAGTTTACTAACTTTTAACTTAGCACTCAGTTAAATCGAAGGCATTTTTTTCTTTGTCACACAAATCCATATTTAAATAACTAGCAGCAATCATGATACTGCACCAAGCTAGCAAGTGTCATTACTTTCTACACTTCAGAAAAATATTTGTCTAAGATTCTTTTCTCTTTATAATACTCTGCCCACCTTCTCTTCTTCCTGAACTCACCATTAAGGATTAATTCTTGCATGTACTCTGAATTTTGAAGAAATATCCACATTTTTTTTTTAACCACATATGTTTTGGTTTCTGGATATTTCACACTAATGAAAACCCCCTGTGCATTTGCAGTAAATAAATCTTTGAATTGCTAATTGTTTCAGATTAACTCCATAGATCTTTAGCAGCTGTCTTTGTGGCATTTTCAGCCCACGAATTCAGTCTGCTTATTTCTGGGACTTTAATCACAAACCGTACACTGGGACATAAAGCTCGGACTCCCTCGCGGGTAGAAGGATAGAAGCATCTGTGCACCCACGGCCTCGTGAGGGGCATGTCATTGTTCCTCTCCTCTCTCCTTGTGTTAGTCTTCTCGGGCTGCCACAACAAAATACCACAGACTGGGTGGCTTAAACAACAGAAATTAATTTTCTCACTGTTCTGGAGGCTGGAAAGTTCAAGATCAAGGTGCCGACAGAGCTGAGTTCTAGTGAGTCCCTCGCTCCTTGGCTTACAGACAGCCACCTTCTCACTGTGTCCTCTCATGGCCTTTCTCCTGTACCCACACCCCGAGAGAGAGACCTCTCTGGTATCTCTTCCTCTTTTTATAAGGACACCAGTCCTATGGAATTAAGGACCCACATTATGACTTCATTTAACCTTGATTACATCACTAAAGATCCTATCTGCAAATGCAGGGCATAGGGCTTCAACATAAGAATTTGGGGAGACACAAATGAGTCTATAGCTCACCTTAAGGACTTTGCCACATAGCTCCCATTCAACCCTTCTCCCCTTCTCCCCACGAGCTCCGTGCCCAGGGACATGGATCTCCGTGGCCTCTCTCTGTGGACTCCCAGGGCCACCGGCCTCTGATGGGGTTTGACCAGTGAAGTATACTGGCAAGAAATGGGAGTGTGGGAGGAGGAGATTGGGGTCTCTGTATGTGCTCACCTGGCCCCCTCCCTGCAGAGCCAGTATCTGTTGACATGTCCCCTGACCAACTCCTATTTGTCCCCACAGATCCAATGACCCCTATCCCCATGTCTCTTCAGGCCTGGAAGTGGTTACTAATGCTACCCTGTCCTTGGGGTTTCCCTTCACCATGCTTAGTCGTAAATTGATTCCCTCAAATTGTCTGTTTAATACNCAACCCTTCTCCCCTTCTCCCCACGAGCTCCGTGCCCAGGGACATGGATCTCCGTGGCCTCTCTCTGTGGACTCCCAGGGCCACCGGCCTCTGATGGGGTTTGACCAGTGAAGTATACTGGCAAGAAATGGGAGTGTGGGAGGAGGAGATTGGGGTCTCTGTATGTGCTCACCTGGCCCCCTCCCTGCAGAGCCAGTATCTGTTGACATGTCCCCTGACCAACTCCTATTTGTCCCCACAGATCCAATGACCCCTATCCCCATGTCTCTTCAGGCCTGGAAGTGGTTACTAATGCTACCCTGTCCTTGGGGTTTCCCTTCACCATGCTTAGTCGTAAATTGATTCCCTCAAATTGTCTGTTTAATACAAGACGTCCTCTCTGGAAGGGACATTTTTAGGGCAGCATCAACCTACTATCCTGTGAACCCAGGGCTCTCTTGACCTCTACTAGCTCTTTTTTTGCCCCAGAGAAGACCATTGTAAGGGTTAATGGCTCAGGCTTTGGCTCCAGTCAGATTTTAAGGTCTGGCTCTGGCATTAGTGAGCATTTCTGAGACCTAGTTTGCTCATCTGTAAAATGACAATAATATGGACATGGATTGTGCAGAAAAATGTGTGCACAATGCTTCACACATAGCAAGTTTCTAGAATGTTCTGTTGACTTTAGTGCACAGTGGACCCTGTATGGGTAAAACTCTTTTTGATCATAATGTAAAAAAGTATCTCTTAAGAGTTGGCCCTCTGTTTTCCCTTTTAACACAGTAATTAGTTTGTTTCTGTTTATAAAAATAATACATGGTCATGGACGGTTGCTATAAAAAAAAAAAAAGAATAAAATTCTTTCCTAATCTTACCAAACAGGATATCTTCTGTTACACTGTCACTTTACGTCACTTTACACGTGTAACTTAACACACATACATTTTTCCTAAACTGAGACCCTACTGTATCATTTTGTGTGCTACATTTGTGACTGCATCATGAATACAAAAGTACTTTCTGGGTGTTTTCTTATTCCATATTCTTTAAAATTAAATGACTTTTTAAAGGTCTTTTAGTGGATTTTTATACATAGGCATCTAGTCATAATTTTGCATAGATCTATTGATGTGATTGTACCATCTGTGAGTTTCTACTGCTTTGTGGTTTCTAATCTATCATCTGTTATGCTGCCGTTGAAACCAGGAAGGTTTCTGCTCAATCTCGTGTGTTCTGTTGACCTGCCAGGTGAGGCCCGGCGTGACTGTGCTTTTTGCCCACGACATAGCTCTTCCATGTCTGATATAGAAAGGAAAAACGTGTGGACGATGAATTGGAACATGCTTCCTTCTCTGCTATGTTGTTCTGTTCCTGGGGTCCAAATTTGAGTCAATCACCAGAGTTTCTCAGTCTGACCGCATAATTCCTGCTGCGGATTGACAAAGCATTGAACGAGGGTCTTAATTAAGGATGGCTTGGTGATTTTTGCATCCTTCTCTATGTTTCATGAATATTTTGATGAGAAACTGAGAGATGGTAAACTAGGTTCAGCTGTCTAGCAGCAATAGCAACCATAAATTCATCCCCCTCTCTCTTTATGAATTTTTCCTGTTCCTGTGTAATCATATTGCATTTTTCCAAGTTGAAGGACAAACAGAAATCTATGTTCAGGTCAATCAAATCAAGTCATAAATATTCTGTTCCTTGAGGATTCAAGGTCAGGGAGAGTTTATCATGGATGCTCCAGATTTTTTGTTGTCTCTTTTTCTTTGGCTTTTTTTCCCGGAAATTCCAGGACAGCATCCCAAATACTTTTCCCTCCACCTATGATTAGAAAGTTAGGGCCTAAAAGAAAGCGGCTCAGATATAACCAGCTAGGGTTCTTACTTTTGAATTAAAACATGATGGGTTTAGCCTAGATTTCTTCCAACGTGACTTTTAGTTTTAAAATGGTAAAATTTCTTTGGGATTCAGCTGTAAATATTTCCAGAATTACTTTTCACTGTGTCTTGTTTCTCTGTTTTCTCCTGAAGACCTCACCTAATGGAACCAAATGGTCATTTTACTTCATACTTGTGTTCTACTTTGCTCCTATTTCTTTACTATTTAGGACCTCATGGAAGTCTTTTAGTATCTTGCTCTTTGCTACCAAGTTTTGGCATAAAGAATGTGACTCCATCTTCTAGCTTTGTAAGAAAAAGTTAATGGATCTGGTTGAAAAGGTATCTATGGTCAATTATGTTTGGAAATTACATTAGACTATAGTACATTCTTAGAATTTTGCGATGAGCTTTTGTAATGAAGAAGCTTATTTAATTTTTTTTAACTCAGTGCTTCCCAAACATATGTGATCTTGAAATCCTTCTGTGTAAGGTAGCATCCATTAACATCCCTCAGTAATTAGTGTCCACACCTGGCATGGGGGAGGTGGTTCTAGAAGGAAGCTCACAGGGAGTATTGTGTCAACCTCACGGGGCTGTTAAATAATTCAATCTGATTCATATGCAGCATTTAGAATTGTGCCCAGTCCATAAATATCAGCCATTATTATCATCATTATTGGTGACATCCAATATGAGGCTCTCGTTGCTTCTATGACTGTTTTAATTTATAAAAGCAATTGCTCTTAGCCCCCAAAAGTCCAGCATGTCATAGTAGCATCCTCGTTGATTTGATCTCTCCATCTAGAGTCTGTGATGCTTGTCTTTGCATGCCATCCATCAGCTCTGTCTGTTTGTGAACAGGGGCGGAGAGGCCTCGGCTCTGTGTTTGTCTGGGCATCGGGAAACGGCGGAAGGAGCAAAGACCACTGCTCCTGTGATGGCTACACCAACAGCATCTACACCATCTCCATCAGCAGCACAGCAGAAAGTGGAAAGAAGCCCTGGTACCTGGAGGAGTGTTCGTCCACGCTGGCCACAACCTACAGCAGCGGCGAATCCTACGATAAAAAAATAGTATGTGACGTTTACATGTCTGTCACTATCTATTTATTTAACATTCATTTTGAAATACAAAGGGTAAACCATAAATATATCTGCACAAGTAATATATGGAAATAGAAAGTCAGATTAGCTGATGGTACTTCACACAGGTAGTTGTAAATGTTACATTTCTGTCACCAATTCATTGAAAATTCTTGTCTGGATCATTACATTTCAGCATTTAACGTGGTCTTAGACATGATTAAGCTTTAGTGTTATTGAGGACAAATCATTGGTCTGCGCTCACATTGTGAATTAGTGGCAGAGAAGAGACTGTAACCAAAGTCTGACTCTATAGGTCCAGTGATTTTTATCACTCTTTTAACCCTAGCTTCAGTGGTTTGGTTTTCAAGTACAGTTAATTCAGTGTGAAAAATAAAAGTTTAAGGAAATTCGGAATTCTATTTAGTCTATACTTATTTAACATGAACCACAAAAGGTGCTTTTCAAATTTGCTGGATCAAAATGTGCTGGATCACAAGCACAGAGGGAGTTTGGAATCCCCTGTTTACCATGTCCTGCTCTCCAAGCAAACAGTCAAATGGTTATGAGTTAAGGTGCAGGCCCAGCCTGCATGAGTTTCTTTCATTCTTGAGCTATTTGCTAGCTGGGTATCTTTGGACAAATCACTTAATCTTTCTGTCTCAACTTCCTTAAGGGGACATTTAATAGAATGTAGTTCATGGAGTTAATATAAAGATAGAAAAAGCATTGCTAGCTGGGTATCTTTGGACAAATCACTTAATCTTTCTGTCTCAACTTCCTTAAGGGGATATTTAATAGAATGTAGTTCATGGAGTTAATATAAAGATAGAAAAAGCTCTTAGCACAGTGCTTGACCCATTGGTGCTGAAGAAAGCTCTGAGTTTTGGGGTACCCAGCACTGTGCTACTGATAATAAATTTCAGACACCTTTGCGCTTTGCTCTTTTCCTGATTGTGGTTTTATAAACTGTCTCAGGATTTGTCTTTCTAAAGTGGAGCTGACCTGCTGAACCTGACACTTTTTAGCACTTAAACAAGACCTTGCTTTCAGATCTTACAGGTCCAGGCAAGTCAGGCCTCTCTGCTGGTGCTACATCTGACTATTGCACAGCAGTGGAAAAACTACAGGGGGTGAACTAAAACCACCTACTTCGTGCAGTTCTTAATCCACATCCATTTGATTCCTCTTGACTCTTAGTTATTATATGATTTTTATGTTTATCAACTACTTTTTCCTACCTTCTTTAGTTACATTTTGTAGATTCATTTCAGTAAAAATTGCCTATCCGTACACATGTTCTCCCCTTTCCCTAATTCCTCCATAATGACTGGACTTAAAAATATGCACAAGTCCATCATTCTAAAACACAGAGTAAAATATAAAAGGAGAAAATGCAGAGATGAGCAAGTTTTGAAGTTTCTGGCTTTCTTAATTGTGACACCCCCGTGAAATTTTGCTTTTATTTTAGAAATGTTTTAATCTAGAAATATCCCTTTTGCTTTTAAATAGGAATACCTTGTGCCCCCTAGCTCATGGTCAATGTCCACTGGAACTGAATGATATTCATCAGTTCTGCATCATGAAATTCCTGATGAAAACTCTGCAATAAGAGTTCTTTTCTTGTACCTTTGGAGTCTGAAGGCATCTTGAGGCTAACTCACCACTGCTTCAAAGTAATTACTCCCATCTACTCAGTCCTGTTATTCCCTGTGGGGCAACCACTGTGGGAGGCTATTGTTAAGTTCCATAAATGCATTCTCTATGAGAAGCTTATAGTCTAATAAGCAAAATATCAAAGAAGGAAGGTTGCCCAGGTCCCCGATGGGAGAATACGGGGTGAACAGAGAGAACGCTGAATCAGTGCTATGAGACTTCCTCCCTGGACTTCCCCCTCCTGATCCCTTGTGTGATAGCTGCTATGTTTATTATTCTCCCATAGACAAATTGGTCCATTCTGTGGTCAGGAAGAAAGCTTGAGAGGGAAAAAACACCATGACTTAATGTTAATATCCTTTACCTGGGGTCATATACTTTCCTTTGCCTTATTTGCTGCTTCTGATCTCAAACCTTTACTGACCTACTCTGAATATTTAACTTTTACGTGTTTCTCCCATTTTTTTTTTTTTTTTTTTTTTTTGTCTTTTGTCTTT
>NW_007728676.1:242399-255619 GCF_000696425.1 Galeopterus variegatus | reverse complement strand
GGGACCGGCAACGGGATCGCAACCCTCGGCGTTGCTCCCGCGCCGCGCTCAGCCAGTGAGCGGGAGCCGGTCTATATGTGGGATCCGAACCCTCGGGCGGGAGCGCCGCCGCGCTTCCCAAGCGGCGCACTATCCAGTGCGCCACCGGGCCGGCCCGTTTCTCCCATTTTTATAGCAGCAATTTATTAGTAATTTTTCTCTATCTAGTTCTTAGATTATTTTGTTTTGCCTGAATCCCCAAATTACCCCCACTTGGAGAGGAAATTTGGGAGCTGTTTGAAATTATATTCTCTAGCTTCAGACAGACAGCTCAGTGGCTGAGCGACCCTCACAGAGTCTTGGTTTCCTCACCTCTAAAATGAAGGTGATACCAGCACCAACCTCAGAGATCTCCACGAAGGTAATCAGATACCGAGTGTAACATACTTCACAGAAACAGCTCAATGAGGAAAGAGTTCCACTGTCACCTAAGCCAGTGTCGCTTTCTGCATCCTGGGTGGTTAGGCTCCTTATGTTTCCAGCTGTTGTGAACAGAGGTGCCTGTTGCACCTCCATTTTTTCCATAAAATACTGCAGTCTGTTCCACCCACCCCATAAAGAAAGGTCCTTGGACCGTGAACATGTTAACAGTTTGAACATAAGTGGAGTTGGCAGCAACATCAGCCTTTTATGGTCTGGCCAACCCCTTTTCCTTCTAGATGTCAGAATGACAAATAATCCTGGTTTGCTCCTGGGACCTTTCCTTCCCCAGGCTTTGAACCCAGACGCCGTGGTCCCTCGGTGATGCCCGCATCTTGTGAGTAGCATCTGTGATTGAGTGTTACAGGAATGGCAGTGTCCCCCTTCCCTGAGCCATTCATTTCCTTTTGTCATGTGCAGCCTCTCTAGAAGAGGACACATTCTTCATCTGTAGAACACTTTTGTGGTTTGAACCAAGGAATCAGTGAGGATCTGAGGACAGAGAAAAGATCACCTCTCTACTCCTGGGAAAGCACTTTTGTTAAATAAATTTTACTCGGTGGACAAATGCCTCTTCATGATATACAAGCTGGAGAACCTTGCCCTGGCTTTTGAAACATAGGGGAGGGTCTCTGTCCCTTGGTTTCCTGCCATTACTGTCAGCTCAGTTGTAGACTTGGTTTTGCATTTATGCTTTAGTAGATTTGGATTAGTGATGGCTTTATATCTTATTACAGCAAAGGAAGCATCCAAAGTATCCATTACAACAATAAGAAGCTCTTTTATAAGCTAAATAGAAATCAATTGAAATGCCTATTTAAAATGTTATTAAAATGCCTGTAATTTAAAATGTTATTTTAAAGCCATGTTATGAACTAATGTTTTAATTGACACAGTTATATACATGTCACAAATACCACATTTTTTGCCCTTCTCATATGTGCCTGGCCCTGCACTATGCATGTAAAATGCACCGACTCATTGTGTCCTTAAAACCCTATGCAGGAGGATCACTGTGCCCACTTTACAGATGAGAAAACTGAAGCTTAAAAGGTTAAAAAAGCACAGCTAGCAAGTGGTGGAGGCTGGATTCCAATCAAAGTCAGAATCCCGCCCCCCCGCAAGCCCATCCTGTAACCAATGTGCTCTCATGCCTGATACTTTTCAGGGATATCCAGTATGGAACTGTATGAGAGAATGACACTTTTCTTACCTGTTTTGTGTCCTTTTCACAGTGATAGTAAAGCATTTAGAATATTTAAGTGTCCACTGTTGTCCAGTTACTTTGAATTTCTTACCTTCACTCCTTTTTGTAATTGCTCGTATAGTTGGACTTCTCACAAAAAACAGAAGCTGAGCTGCTAGTTGCTATGGCGTATTATTAGCACGGAGCTCCCAGGGTTATGCCTTTTGTACATGTTCAAACCAGGGCTCTCTGATGTGCAAGATGCCCTCCGTTAGGAACACTCTTCCACCAAATATCACTTCGTTGAGGTCTCTTCTCAAATCTCACCTCTGAGAGGATTTCCTCATCGCCTTCCCCAATATAGGGGCACACCCTCCACTCTCTACTCCTTTATCCTGTTCAGTTTTCTTTCTAGTGTTCTCATAGTTACTGAACATGATAGTATATGTTTTCATGCTGGAACGGAAACTACTTGAAGATGAAGACTTTGCTTTGTTCCTTTCCAGAGCCTGAGCTCAATAGGTATTCCTGCATAAATGACTATGGGACATTTGGAAGGATGGGGGCTCCACAAGCCACAGGGAGGCAGGGAGGTGCTCTGTTTCTTTCAGGGCACTCCTTCTGGTGGTAGGTTGGTGGAAGACGGTATTTGACAGGATATTTAGTGGCCAGCAGAAATCCTGGCCATGATAAAGCTGTATGTATAACCTCCACAGACAGTGGCCAGCAGAAATCCTGCTCCATGATAAAACTGTATGTATAACCTTTCTTCGTGTCAAAGACCATTAAAGATTTCACCTACAATCCCCTCACTACCTCCCGAAATTTCTCCCAAGTTCTGTTTTAAAGATAAAGCTCCCTCTCCCCCCAGTCACTCCGATCATTACATTATCTCTTTCTTTGGGGACTCGTTCAGACTTTGAATTGTTTTTCCTAGTAATCTGTCTTTGTGATTGGGATATGGGCTCCATCATAGTTGTCCTGGCAGAGGTTCTGTGAGCCAGGACTTGCAGAATATGTGCTCTGCTTAGCCCTCTCCTGATGTCATTTTATTTTTTTTGCATTCGAAACAAACTTGCTGCCTGAGGTATCTTCAGGATGGGCCTCAATGACCAGTTCCATGTGGAGAGATTGTTTTATTGCTTTTGATGCTTCTAAGCAGCTACATGCTTACCCTTTTGCAGAAACATCCTGCTCTGCATCCTCCACCCTCCCACACCACAAAATTCATTTTTTAAATGCAGTCACTGTTTGCACTGGATTCCTATCATCTCTCCATTTCTCCTTTTGATAGAGAAAATGTCATTATTTTTCATGAGTAAAAGACTAGCAAATCCAGATGTGTTTAGTTTGTTGGAAAGTTTGATACGTATTCTCTTGAGAATGTTAAAAAACGAAAAGGAATCTTTGTTCCTGAAAAGTTCTGACTATAATTGTGGCCTCCGGGAGAATTGCCGTACCCACTTGTGGACAAGGGCTGGACCTCAAGGCCAGTTTTGTGTCATTGCTGCTGGTGGTCTGGCACTGTTGCTTTGCTCTCATGGATGACTGCACTGTAACTCAGTTTTTTCTTTTGCTGCTATTTCAGGACTTAATACCTTCACCACTTACCAACCCTTTAGTAGCTGCATGTTCTTAGGCAAGTTACTTAGCCTCTCTCTGAGCCTCCAATTCCTTAGCTAATAAATGATGCACTATCTTCTTGCATATACCTGGGGGTATATATGTGATTGTATACACGTGCACATACACACTTGCACACACACAATGTGCACACCACATTGCCTACTCATGCAAGCTGCTCATGGAGGCAGTTTTAAGAGAAGCAGTGAGGTTAGTGGTAGCAACAGTAGCTGTGAGAATTACAGCTGTACTTAACCTCTGGATTGTATGTATACATATATACACATACTTTTTGTAGGTTGATTGTAAGCTTCTGTGAGTTTTGTTTGGAGAGCCAAAAAAGAAGTGACCTTGAAGAGTTAAAGTACAGAACAAAACGTGTGTAAAGGAGTTTGATTTTAGCAATTCAGTTTAGCAAATAAACATTGCACCTCTGTTGGTACATAAAACTGGGCTGAACATTATGGAGATACAAAATGATACAAGATAAGATCCTTCTTTAGTGATAGCAGCCTCACATTTGTAAGCAAAACCTTAGATTTGCACTTAACATTTACAGATTCTCCTAGTGACACACAGGAATGGGATTTTTGTATGAACTCGTCAGGAGTGATTGACTTTTACACCAGTTTTTGTGATTTCTCTGAACACAAAAAGCATTCCTTGGTTCTCGATTCTTTTTTATTTTACTGTGCCTAATAAATCAGCTTCTTCTATTTTATTTATTGACACATTTAAGATTTAGTTTCTGCCTTTGTCTCCCATCGCTGTGTCTGAAACAGCTTTCTTGGCACAATTCTAATCCAAATCAAAATCAACAGCAGAAACAAATTCAACCTAACAGACAGAACCATTTCATGTTTTAAAAATATCTGTTCAGTTGCTCTTTTAACAGATATGAGACAATATGGCACCTTCAAAATAAAACAGATAACAAGATGTCAGGGAGAGAAAAACTCTTAACTGTGGGGTTGCTGTAAAGGCTTGCCGCTTATGGCCACAGTCAGTCTGAACTGAGATTCCCCGGAGAATTACCTCAACAGGCTAAAATCAAAGGTCCAATCAGTTCAAATAATGAAATGTGAAATATTAGGAAATAAGAGCTTAGTATGAGAGCAGGTGATGGTTCTTTTCAGAAGAGCCTGACTAGACCTGAGGGATACTTACCCCACTCCACAAAGAAAGATGACATTCCTAACATTGTGCAATCCAAAAAACCATCTGCTACTGATCCTGAAAGAGTCTGCAAATCTAATTTGCTGATCAGGACAGCTTCGCTCTGTCTTAGGTCCTGCTGTCCTGTCCAGTTTCTTTCACTCTGATGGACACACTTACCCCACTCCACAAAGAAAGATGACATTCCTAACATTGTGCAATCCAAAAAACCATCTGCTGCTGATCCTGAAAGAGTCTGCAAATCTAATTTGCTGATCAGGACAGCTTCGCCCTGTCTTAGGTCCTGCTGTCCTGTCCAGTTTCTTTCACTCTGATGGACACACATGATATTTCTTGAGCAATCTGAGAAGTTCTTTGGAGAAAATTTCTGTTTCTGGTTTGGGTAGTAAATGGAGGAAATTTAAAGCATGCAAGAAGTGCCACCAGGATTGAGACCACATTCTGAGACATTCTTTAAAATGGAGTCTAAAGTTAAAGTGCTTTATTGTCTCAGCTTCGCATAGAGACTCTCTGGACTCCTTGCCCCATGTTGTGGGCCAACTGTTGAATGCATCGTTTCTTTAAATTACACTGTCAGGTCCTGTATGCCTGCATGGTGATTAATGGGATTACCCCATGTGGTTCCAGTTTTTGGAACATCATGTTTCTTCAAGATTGCATGCTTCTTGGTGGTCTTTGCCTTTTCTTTCTAAAGATAGACATAAAAATTCTCTGATACTGTGGCTTCTTTAATGATGAAAACCCTGCCTTAGATCTTTCTGGTAATTTACACCTAAATATATTTACCACTGACAGTAACTTCCTCTTTAAATGACCCAGCTGGAATTTCCACTTAAAGGAGAATGAAAGGGTTGTGAGGATGTTTTTCTTTTCTCCCCATTCTTTTTAACCTTCCCCCTTTCCATCACCTTCCCGCTCCACCCGCTTTTCACCTCTGCTCACTTCTCTCAAGTTTCATTTAGTTAAAATGGTTGAAAAAACAGCACAACTATGATTCGGAATCTCACAAGCTTGCCTATCTTAATTATATTTAATGCTTCATCAGTATTTATGAAAGGACTGAGTAGCTTTTTATTTAAATGTATATTATATGTGAATATACCTGGTGACTATATGTGGATTGGGCATATTCCTTTTGCAATCCCAACATCATAAAATTTTGATTGTTTGCATTTGAGGTTGGCTGGAGGTGGTTATTTATTATACTCAAAAATGCAATACACACTTGGCGTGTTTATTCTGGATTTGTTTCTGTGCATTGAAAGTGTCTGGTGCAGCTGAAGAATAAGCAAGGAGAGCCAAGTGGGAAAACATTGTGAAGAATCTTGAATCCAGGCACAAGTCATTGAAAAAAAATAGAGCTTGGACAAAGGAATGTGACCATGGGGTGAGGTAAAATAGGAAGAATGCAGGCAAGGCCATCTCTCAAGAACAGCATATTTGGAGACCTGGAAACAAGCTGCGTCGAGCATGTTGATGCATTGACTTAGAGACCAGTGTTTTGTAAAATAAGGCTGAAATTCACGCATAATTTCGAATGAGGTAGAAAAACCTTTTTAATGATCCAGCAATCCCACCTCTGGCTATCTATCTCTAAGAATTAAAAACAGGATCTCAAAGAGATTTTTGCACATGCATGTGCATTTGCAGCATTTTTCACAATAGCCAAGATACGGAAGCAACCCAAGTGTCCACAGACAGATGAATGGATAAAGAAAATGTAGCACAATGAATGTTATTTAACCTTAAAAAGGAAGGAAATCCTCTCATATGCTACAATATGGATGAATCTTGAGGACGTTATGCTAAGTGAAATAATTCAATCCCCAAAAGACAAATAGTGTGCCATTTCACTTATGTGAGGTACCTGGAGTAATGAAACACATAGAGACAGAAAGTAGAAGGGTGGTTGCCAGGGACTAAGAGGAGAGAGAATGAGGAGTTGTTACTCATGGGTACAGAGTTCCAATCATGCAAGATGAAAAAGGTCTGGAGATATTGTACAGCAATATACACGTAGTTAACAATACTGTACTGTACACGTAAAAATTGTCTCTGGGATAAATTTATGTTATCTCTTTTTAACACAATAAAAAAATACCTTTCTACAGTCAACAATGTCGAGAAAGCTTCCAAACATCATGCGAGTGTCAGTGGAGCCAGTGCAAGGTTCCACCATATCTGTGTGGTTCTGTATATTTTTGTTTATTCTCCCACTTCGTTTGTCTCAGTGCCCAGACCTATCTGGTACAGATAACCTGGTAGCGTTAGGGATGTCAAAAGGAACAAAAAGAAAGCCATAAGAACTGGTGGTCTCATATGAAACTAAATTGACCCGGATGTCAATCTAGATTCATACAGGTAATAAAAGAGTCCACTCAGAAATCTTCGAGTGACATAGAAGAAACTTCTAAGGCAGGGTCCATCTCTAGGGAGTTTTGAAGCACTTTCTTCCCATGGAGATCAAAGTTCTTTCCAAACCAAATTCAGCTGCTCAGCACACTCCTCTTGATGGAAGCCCCATAGAACACAGGGCTTTGTTTTCAGCTGTCTCTGTCCCCCTTTTCCTTTCTGCTGACCTTTCACATCAGTTTTCTTATCTGTGATATGTGGTAATAATCTTGTCTTGATGCCAAAGGAAGATTTACCAGTATCTTCTAAATGAGCCTTGTGCCTTCTCAACAGGGGTAATACTAGCCTGAAGGAAGCAAGAATGGATTCTTGTCTGGGAGGGAGGATTTAAAAAATCTTAAAAGATACCACTATGGTTTTTAAGATCTTATTCCATAGTATTTAGTTTCTCTTGTTAAGGAAAATTTAAATTTAATTTTTTTTCCTTAGTGAGGCAATAATAAAACAAAGGTTGATAACACATTGCCTTTGCTGGATGGTAATGTTATTCAGCCACAGCTGAAGTGAACTGGATTTTAGCCAAGAGGATAAAAATGATCTAGTTCTCACATTTTGATTAAAAAATAAAATGGAGAAATAGCTAATCTCCTTCTATAATATACAAGTGCATGCTCAGGACTGTAATTGCACATCAAGGACACTGTGTTCAACCTTGTTTTTTGTACCGTGTTAAATCTTTGAGGAAGTCTTGGTTCATTTGTGCAACAGTTCTATGGATTCTAGAAACAGGTCCACAACCAAAGCTTCCTTCTATGGCAGAGCATCCTCTTGGCTTGAAATCTGCAGCTCTCCCAAGGTAACAGTTCTGGGAGGGCAGGGACTTGGTATTTTTATTCCTTGTGCTACCAGTGCCTAGCGTGCTTATTTACAAGGGTTAGGGCAGTCAAAGAATGTTAGTTTATCCAGGGCTGGCACTAGCACGAGGCAAGCGATACGTCTGTAGTGCATAATCTACAGAGGTATTTGCAGAACCTTTACGTTGAGCCACAGGCTCCCTGTGGTCCTAACCCTGGTTTTAACAGAAGTGGAGTCTGATTTCCAATCACTTCCCTTTTCAAAGCTGATTTACACAGGCAATTTTCTGAAAGTGATATGGTCACAGGAGTGCAGGAACAAGGAGTTTAAAACAATTATTTCAACACCCCCTCCCATTCCACTTCTATGAGTAACTTCCTTTCTACTTGCGTGGGACTCATGTTGACCCCAGAGACCTAACTTTTTCACTCTGTCTCCTAGATCACTACGGATCTGAGGCAGCGGTGCACGGACAACCACACAGGGACGTCGGCCTCAGCCCCCATGGCTGCGGGCATCATCGCGCTGGCCCTGGAAGCCAAGTAAGCCTTGATCTCTATATGTCTTCACTGATGACAACCCCTGATCTCAAGGAAAACTTACCCCTTCCCTGGCATATAGTCCCTAGCATAACAATCTAGAATATAATCTTCCCAACCCCACCTTTAAAACTTCAAAGATTTGGGCTTTCCAAAAAAAGTCCTCTATATTAAGAAAAAGATCAGTTTTTTGCTATTTTTATGCTTTAAAAAATCAAACCATGTAATGATTTTTTAATGGAGTCATAGTACAAGCATGTCCATTGGCAGCAACACTCTTGCTTTGTTGATGTTTTTATTCTAGTCTGGGAATGTTCTTGTGAGAGGTTAGGGCTTTCCTCTTCTGGTCCCTTTCTTTGCAGCACAGTGAGGCAGCTCAGACTCCATGACAGTAGCACTGTCACAGACTGACTTTGGAGGATAGAATATGTCAAGGTCATATGACAGGAGCCCTTGGACCAGGGCAACGCACTTATCTCAAATCCTGTTCAATATAGTCAAATTCAGTGTCTAAAAGATCACTTTGAAAGACCCCCTTAGCCTGTTTATAATAGGTCCCATCTCTTCTTTCTCCAGGAACAAATAGGTTTATTTGTCTTAACTTTTTGAGAACCTAGTACAGATCTAAACTCTCTTGTCCCTAATTTCAAAATCCAAAATGCCTGATAACTGGAAGTTCTTTTGCAAATTTAACACCCAAATTAATTTGATGACAAAGCTTTCCCTGAACTGACTAGAACCTATGTAAGGTCTTTTTTTTTTATGCCATTTGTTGTGAAAATTCCTACATTTCATTGCAGAAATATTCATGTATTTGATTATGAGGTGCTGGCTTAGACCCTGCTGGAGGTTTTGTGTAATATATGTGTGGAAACCATCTCTGAAAAAATTTTGAATTCCAAACACATCTGGTGTAAGGATTTTAGAAATGGGACTGAGGACCTGTTCTCTGAGACCCTCCCTGCAGCGGGATCATAAGAAAAGGAACTGAAGGAATGACATAAAGTGTTTTTCTAAAAATGACCTTGCACCCCTGCTTTGTGGGGATGGAAAGACTTGTTCACCTAGTTGGACCTGAAGCAGAGCAATAGCAGGTTGCAGGGAAGGAATACAAGGGTACTTCAAAAAGCTTGTGAAAAAAATAGAATTAAAAGGTAATATGAGCGGTCTTCAAATAGTTCATTCTATTTTTGCACGAACGTTTTGAAGGATCCTGTATGAACCTTTCCATGACCTTTTTGAAGACCCTCACATTCAAGGATAACGAAGAGGCTCAAGTGTTACAGGAATCACGGTGCCTGTTTATTCTCAATACTCAGGAGCCCATGTTAGGGCAGGTGGGTTTTAATACAATGTGGATACAGGAAGTTGCTAAGTCATGTAAAGCCTTGGACTGAAACTGGGAGACGGCACAGGCTCGGGACTTGCTGCCAGCCATACCTTTGGGTAGCCAGATATCCAAGCCTCCATGAACATTTGGATTTCTTTCTTTTTGACAAGGTTAAACCTCAACATATTTTGTCTTTTATGGTATTAAAAGTTTGGGCATAGCAAGGAACTAGCACTTATCCTATTAAATTCTCACTTTAAAATTTTTCATTGGAGTATTCTGGTAATAGAATTCTCATTGAAGTGTCTGTGTTTTTAATTTGGTGAACTCTAGATAGGATTTTGGAAAAGCATATTGTTTTCATTCTGAAATTCTAGGTGATTTCTCTGCAGTATTTTCCTGTACAGAAGATATTGAAGGGGGAAAAAAAAATCAGAGGTTCCTCCACCACCCCACTCCCCACAAAAAGGCTGTAATCTCAAACTGAAACTTGGCAGTCTAACACTGTGACTGTCACTACACACACTTAGGTGATGCTCAGCTCTTTGTGATATTACTGTAACACTATTATTTTCAACAACTGTTTTTTTAACTAGTATTTATGCCAAAATGCAAGAATCCTTACTTTATGTCCCAAAGAGCCCACTCAGTGAGATAAGGTAATGTTGGAGCTGGGTGACACACTGAAAAACTGCATTTTTTCAGATTTACTTTGGCCAAAATTGTGATAGATGAAAAAAAGTTTCTAAGATACAGGTTACCTGGAAAACCCACTGTATTTTAAAATTTTAGCATTCCAGTTTAATCATGGAGCCAAAATAGATGGTAAACAATCTGATAAAATGAGAAAGAATAAACCTTTCCTTCTAACTCTGTTGGTTTGTCCTACAGGCCAATCTTTGCCTGTAAGCGAAGCTGAAAATTACAGGAAAGAGATCTGAGTAATAAAAGAGTGGGTTCAGGCATTGATGTTAAACTAGCATCAATAAGCAGTGGGCTTCCAGCTTGAGTGAAAAGTATGTAAAATTAAGAAATTATAGCGAGGAGCTCAAATAACAGTGCACCAAGACTGTGCTTGTTCCAGAGCTGAGCCTAACCCTTGCAATTGTCCATCACCCGTTTTCCCAGCCCCGACTCTTACACGATCTCCTCTTACACTATTACTTCTCAGCAACACTTGAAGCTTGGCATTTTGAGATTCAGCCTTTACTATCACAAGTTGAAGAGGCAGATCTATGAGATAACTCCCTTGTAAGGGGAGAAGAGAGAACACTGCAGCTAGGCAGAATTACGACTCAGGGCACCGCCCTGCTCTCCAGATATGCACGGCTGCTCACATCAGGGTTTGCTGAGGAACTAGATGGGCCGAGCCTTCTGCCAGTCCCTTTTGAACTGCTGTTCCAGCTATCCCTGCACTACAAGGAGAAATGTATGGTTTCTCTGCCTGCCACTAGATTACAGTGTCTAGTCAGTCACAGGAACGTCAGGGGAAACTTACATCCTAAGTCTCCCCCCAGCTTGCCTCCGCCGACTTCCCCAGGTGCTTACCTGCATCAGGAGAGTTGCCTGGATCAGTAGGACTGGCTCTTTCTGTGGATTTACTTCTATCATAGGCTTCTCTGCCATTCTAAAATCTTCTCAGGAAACCAAGGAAAAAGAAAACACATACAAAATGCAGAAACAAATAAGTTTAAAAGTGTCCAGATCCTTTATCTGAACTTAAGAAAGTTCGATCATGAATTAACTTTTCTGCGACAGCTCATAGGACTCCCAGGCCATCCTTTTCTTACAGAGTATAAAAGAACCTGTGTTGTAGCAATCCTCTGTAATACATCCCAGATACTTAAGTGAAAGTACTCTGCTCCCAGGACTGGAAGGATTCTCAGCTCCTCTGAAAAATCTGCTTCCTTTACCTTTTTTTCCTGAGTTTGAGCCTCTTCCATTTGGGTTGTGTTAATCTCTACAGCCACCTCAAATCATGAATTTGGACTCTCTGGTAAATTAGGCAGTTTCCTTTTCTGTTCCCAAAGATGCTCCTAAAAATCTTAAAAGAGGAGAGAAAATTGTTTCCGTGTTGGGGTATCCTCAGCAAATATTTATTGATTCAGAAGATTTGTGATATTTCAGTATTTTGGATTTGTTGGTAACTTTCTGGTTTTTCCACTGAGTGAATAGGGAGCATGTAATCAGTGATTACGAGGGAACTAATTACCATTTGGGCCTTTGCTACTTAAAATGATCTTTTTTTAATGGATAATGCATGTTCATGGGGTACAAAACTGACTGTCATCACCTGTGCTAAGATGTCATGATCAGATCAGTACTATCAGCATGCCCATTCCCATAGATTGCAGTAATTCCCCGTGTCCCCCACTCAACCTCTCCCCAAACTTCCTCCACCCCCGGCAACCTAGGTATGTCCTTTTCAATAATCTTTTTATATAGCATAACTCATTCAAATCAAGTGAGTGTCCTGGAAAGCAGATTTCCTAAATGAAGCAAGTAGAAAAAGATGACTGTACTAATTTTTGATTAGCAGCCTAGGAGAACACCAAGTCACATTTATAAGGTGCTTTGCATCCAGATCCACATCTAGATACCAATCTAGAACTAGATTTGTAAGGTGCTTTTGCATGTAGATATGTTACTAGTATTCTAGACCTGGGGAAAAGAGAAAAAATAAAGGAGCTTACTAGCAAATGATGTCTTATATGAAATGGTTTAAAAAATAAAGTGGAAATAACTGATATTCATTAAAGTACAGAGTGCTTAGAATAAGATATGTTTTACTGAAAGTTTTCCTGATCTGAGTCTGCCATTATTAGCAAGGAAAAGCTATTTTAATGGAGCATTTTATATGTTAAAATGTCAACACTAACTAAGGAAATTCAAAATTTAAGTTCACCAAAAAAACCTTTTGGCCTTGAATTGCAAAGAGTCTTTCATTGGAAAGGTGAAAAATATATGTTCAGCAATCAAGAAATGTTACTCTATAAGGTAACTGATAAATAAAAGGGACTGAGTCAGGTAGAAATTTCTGATATTATTTATGACTTAGAAAAAGAGTATTAATATAAAGAATCTTCCACAAGTCCTGGGTTTAAGTCACCCAGAAATCCTTTCCCTCAAATATTATATCTCAGTGAGCATGCGAATACCTTACTATGAAAAAATTCAATGTATCTGGAAAATCTAGATTTTATGAGAAGATAGGATGAGAGATGTGAATTTTTAATTCTCTATAATCACCTCATATGTCAAAAGTGTGATGTATTGGATCCCCATACTGGCCAGCTGCAAAAAACAAACAAACAAAAAAAGTGTGATGTAGTGTGAAAAAAATCCAATTCAACTTTTAAAAAAAAGGAAAGAAAAGAAAAGAAATTGGGGCTGCAGCTGTTCTATACTAGAAACATACCTGTTTCTAGTGCCTATTAAACATCAGCTGCCTCTAGGATGCTAAATATACCCATGTGTAAGCCCACATTCACACATTTCTAGTAGATTCATCTATTTTTTCCATATTACCTATCTGTTCCCTCTTATTACAATTATCCTACTACCACTGGTTTATTAAACTATTCTTATAGATACATATAGAACATAGAATACACACAATATAATTATAGATCATTTAAAACAATATTTATTATTTTACTACAGATACTTTCATATGTAATATTTTTTAAACAAGGCATAT
>NW_007728676.1:231351-242253 GCF_000696425.1 Galeopterus variegatus | reverse complement strand
CTGCAAAAAACAAACAAACAAAAAAAGTGTGATGTAGTGTGAAAAAAATCCAATTCAACTTTAAAAAAAAAGGAAAGAAAAGAAAAGAAATTGAGGCTGCAGCTGTTCTATACTAGAAACATACCTGGTGCCTATTAAACATCAGCTGCCTCTAGGATGCTAAATATACCCATGTGTAAGCCCACATTCACATGTTTCTAGTAGATTCATCTATTTTTTCCATATTACCTATCTGTTCCCTCTTATTACAATTATCCTACTACCACTGGTTTATTAAACTATTCTTATAGATACATATAGAACATAGAATACACACAATATAATTTTAGATCATTTAAAACAATATTTATTATTTTACTACAGATACTTTCATATGTAATATTTTTTAAACAAGGCATATGGTTTGTATCTTATAATCTTTATTGATGTATATATTACAAATATATTGAACACAAGAAAAAAATTAAGCATCATTCTAGGCACTGTAAAATATATCATTTACCTTCAGAAGCAAATGTGCACTAACATATATGCACAAATTACGTAAAGAAACCAGTGGAATAGTTTTGGGGGAAAGATTGTAGAGACTGTAGAGGGTGCAGGACTTGGATAAAATAGAAATGGCTAGTTTTGATGATTCAAATGAGAATGCTGGTTCCATAGAGCTTTTATATCCTCTATGACACCTGAGCATAATGTTTTGAACAAGGTCAGTTCTCAATAAATATTAAATTAATTCATCTTGTCCAACCTTACGTTTTGTACAGTGGAATTGAGTGCTAAAGAAGTTAACAGAATAGCTTAATTTTATATTTATGGATTAGTCACTTGTAATCCACACACACGGCCTCAACTTCTCTCTTACCCCAGTGACTTATTCACTAGAACTGGACTCCACCTGGCTAAATAAAGACATGAAATTATTTCTTCTCTCAGCTTCCAAGGGAATACCCTCTACCTTTTGTCTTTAGTGGAAGGGATCATGGGCAACATGGAAAGGTCTGAGTGTGAAAAGTTTCAAAAACGTTGAGCCAAAGGATGATTCACACCATGTGCTGTTTATTTCAGGAAACCATCCTGAAAATTCTTTTCTCAAGAAATTAAACTTACCATCTGCATTTCCTGTAAACCTAAAAAGTCTACCTATATAAATTTTATGCAGTTCTGATTGATTAGCCACTGTCTTGGCTTCACTTTTCGTTATAGTCTGTCTCACCTGTTTATATTTCCAATACAGGAAAAATATGGAGAAATGCCCAGAATATTCAGGATACAGTTATTGTAGGAAGTTAATACCTGGGACAGTTGAGAGAGAATCTGGAGTTTTTAATAAGCCAGCTCTGAGCTGAAGTTACTCGTTGGGGGGCTTTGAATTTCTAGAACTGAGCATGATCAAGGGAAGCCACATCAGAAGGATTTGATAGACCTAAACATTTCTAAATATTGGTATTAGCATTTTAGTTCTGATATCCTGTAAACTAGTTTTATCTTCATTTTGCTTTAATGAAAATCACATTTCAGTATAAAATGTTCCATTAACAATTTTCCTGTGGGCCACATTCGGCTGTATGAAAATGTTGTAGTGGGTGGGAAGCACAAAAGCATCTGGTTATTGAGGTAAATTGCAGAGGATATACCAACCCTTTCCTTTTAGGAGAGTTTTATTTATTTCAATTAGAATATAGAAAACACATGCACAGTGAAAAATACAGGGATATGTGCCCAGATTCTGTACAATTAAAAGGGTAAAGAAGCAGGTATCACACGCCCTTCCTTTCACATGCTCTTGGGTATTGTGATGTTGTAGTTTGGGCTTAGAATTTAGCTAAGATTTCTGGCATGAATGGTTGGAATATGCAGTGTATAGAAGAGGAGAATTAAAAGGTAATCAGGGAGGAGAGCTGAAAAGGTTTGTGGGGTAGAAACAGCACACATTTCGACCTGAGGCCAAGCGCACAGAGAAGGGATGTACTGTCCTTGGATTATTCCCTATAGTGAAATAATTGTAACCAGACCCTCAGAGCAGTTACCACGGGCCTTCTGCCAGGACTGTGCATGAAAATAGCTTTGTTATGTCTACGCACACACAGACAATACACTCTGTCCTTTAGCGCCTTTCAAGTTCAAATTATGTAGAATCCAATTTTGCCTGGACTCAACTTTGTACCTTAACTAATGGTTTCAAAACAGTAAAGTTTCCAAGTGTGTCCATTATAACAGGAGAAGCCCTGGTCCACAGGTTCACTCACCTTGTGTTACCTTGAGATCCAGCCAGTGTTTTCTATCTCCTACCCTAGCTAGCGCCTTTCAAGTTCAAATTATGTAGAATCCAATTTTGCCTGGACTCAACTTTGTACCTTAACTAATGGTTTCAAAATAGTAAAGTTTCCAAGTGTGTCCATTATAACAGGAGAAGCCCTGGTCTACAGGTTCACTCACCTTGTGTTACCTTGAGATCCAGCCAGTGTTTTCTATCTCCTACCCTAGGTGAGGAAACTAGGAAACATGTTGGATGATTGAGTAGCTCAGACACTGAACTGAGGACAAAAAAGTTTTCTGGAGATTTTACCTGACTCTTTTTGCATAGTTGGATTTTTAAAAAATTTATTGTTCACTGAAAACCTTCTATTCTTATTTCTGTAATAATAAGCATTGTTTTTTAAGAAGAATAGTTTTCAGTCCTGTTGAAATCATCAGACTTTCTCTTTGTATAGCTGGTCAAATATTATTTTCCAGTGTCAAATGTTAGAAAGTTCTCATGTTATAAATATCGAGTTCGTGTGGGAGCTAGGCAGGTAATCTATTTGGAAAGCTAGTGCAGTAGTAGTTCAAAAAAGATCAGGGGAGCCTGGTCAAGGTGAGGGTGATGTGGAGAGAGAGAAGTGGGTAGATTTGATGCACAATTTGCAGGTACAGCCAACAGAGAATGAATTAGATATGTGCCTTAGGGAAAAGGAAAAAAAACAAGTCTGGGTCTAGTTTCTTTGCTGAACTAGGGCAAATTATGGTACCATTTATAGAAATAAATACCCTTTATTCTTCCCGTGGAATTCTCGGAATTGGAGGAAGCATAAAAATCCAATGGGACATGAAGATCCCTGGGTCTATAGCTCTTGCAAGAAGACCTGTAGCAAATTTCGTCTGCAGTTATTGATGATGCCTTGGACTATCAGCTCCCCTGGCAGTTAATCAGTTAATCCTTGGGAAATGCCTATCAGTGAGGTCGTGATTGCTATAAATGACTGAGACAGATTACATTTTTAAAAAGTGAAAGAAAATAAAGAATACAGATTTATTTATATTATAAATTGCTCATCTGCTTCTGTGTCCTTTAATTTAAATAGTGTATTAACAACAAATTAATCTTTATGCAGTTACCTGATAAGATTGCTTAGAAAATGTACCAATGACTTAGGGAGTTTACAAGAAATATGTAAAAATTAGTATTTAAATTTAGTCTCTTGAGTGTTTGTGGAGTTTATTCATTGCTAGGAAATCTTTGTTCTTGATAGTGCCTATGGTAACACATCAAATACTATCAAATATAATTTTCCTTACTAAGAAAAGGAGAAGACTTTTTTCAGGGTCTGTTAGTTTCACATCATAGCTTGCTGCTTAATCTCTTTTGTCAAAGCATACTAAAAGACATTCCACATAATGACTCATTGGATGGCTTCCTCAAATATGGCTATCTTTGTATTTGAAAATTCTCAGATATATTTCTAAGCTCCATATTGAAACCCAGTTAAAATTCAAGTCTATTTATATGCCAAGTGTTCTTAGGCTGAGTTTTGAATTGATCTTGTCTTTGCCTACAATGTCTTGACCAGTAATTTTTCACTTCCAGGACATTTTGTCATATAAAAGTTAGGGTTTTTTGTGTTATTTGCTCAGAAGAGTGTAATTGTTCCTGGTCACACTCGAATCTAATTTCTGTATTTAGCTGACTCCAGCATTCTTCTTTTTTCTATTTTTTTTTTTAAATTTAATTATAAAGCATTTTGCCATCAGTATGAGAGAAAAGGGAAATATAATGACAGATTGAAAAGCATGTCATTTCACTAACACATAAGATTCATTCATTCCGACATCCACAAGCTGATTATGGCATTTGATGTGTTGAAAACTCCAAGCAACACATTCAGAATTAAATAAACTGTGATACCTGGAAAAGAACATGCAACATAAAAAGAAGATTGCATTATTTGCAATTATTTACATTATTTCTTACCATCTTGGGTTTTTATTTCTTTCTTTATCATGGTTCTGAGTCTTATTGAGTTACTATATGTGTGACTAAGAGAAAGTTTTACGTTCTTTGCATATCCCAGAAAAACAATAAGTCTGTGAATCCTGGTAAGTCATCCCTAACCAGTGATATCCTGTATATGAGACAAAAGATTCTTGTCATTGGCCCCAGTTGAGTGTGGGGATATTGCATAATGCAAAAAGGTAAATATATTAAGAGATAAAATGATGGAAAAAAACAGCAGTCAGCCTTCACTGAATGCTTGCTCTATGCCAAACACCGAGCTGAGTGCTTATATCAGTAATCTCATTTAATCCTCAAAGCAGCACTCTAAAGTAGGCATTATCACCATATTTCAGATGTGGAAAATGAGGCTTAGAAATTCACACAGCTAGTAAGTGATGGTCTGGAAGTTGAGCTCAAGGCAATGTGACACCAGAACCCACCATCCTGTCACATCACATTTCTATTTTAAGAGCTATTGTAAGACATGGATAATTACAAATGGGTGCTATAAACTCTAAGGGCCATGAGTTTGGAGAAGGGAGATAAAACTTTGAGCATGAATGCTTGTTTAAAAATACAGATTTTGAAGTCTTCAAAATAATTCAGGTGATTCACCTGCAAGTGGTCCATAGATCACAGTGAGAAACCCCTCTAGACTGTGAACTGTCTTGAGAGTGGGTACCCTGCAATAGCCCCAGCACCAAGAACAAAGTTTGGTATATACCAGGCAATCAGATATGTGTTGAATGAGTGACTGAATGAATGAAAGAAGGAACTTTCCCCATAGTCATTCAAAAGTATGGATAAGTATCTATTCAGGTGTCTGTACTTAGTGGGGTATAGTGCCAACAAGTCCAACTTCAACTCACTCTAAATGTTGATTCATTCATTCAAGAAATAATTATTGAGTCATGCTTTTTACCATAATTATTTTATTTTGAAACACATTATTTATACATTTCTGAAACTGTGTTGCACCTTACAAGTCATAGTTGCAAACCATGACAGTCTTGTCATTCGGTATGTGCCTAGCACTGTGCTAAGAACTGGAATCCATCTGTGAGGAAGACACACGTGGTCCACGCCAGAGCTTCCAGGAATGATAAAACAGTCTGAGCACAACATACACGATGCCTTGAACCTGGTTCCTGTAGAGCCCGCATTCCAGTTAAGAGAGGCACAGAGTAAAGATAATTATACCTGACATGAAGGAAAAATGAAAGCAAAGCATTGCGTTGTGACACAGGGGTAAGGATAGGAAAGGGTAAATTCTGGCAAATAAAAAGAAGATAAGGCAAGGCCGTCAATGAGATGGTAGCATTTTTGCTGTAACTGGAGTCATAAAAGTGATTCAATTTATACTTGGTCTTTGTGAGTTTTTACTGAGTAATTGTTGGATGGCCACATTAACCACGTTTCACCTTTTTCTTCCAATAGTGCCTTAGACTAGAAGGCCAAATGATAAGGAGCAAAGCCAGAATGATCCATAATTTTTAAAAATATTCCTACAACAAAATTTAGAAACATGCTTATAGATGATTAAAAATTGGTATCCCTTCAGAGATTAAAGTTGTTTGTCCAGCCAACAAGAATAGAGTAAAAAACCTTATTTTTCTACCTTCAGTGGACCCTCCAGTTTATCTGAAAAATTTGATACACAACCAGAGAATGTTGGGATGAAGGAAGCAAATTTGAATGAAATCCAAGATAGGGAGATGTGCTCCCTTAACGGCTCTCAGAGGAGTCCACCTGTTATTTAGCTATTGGAAACCTTTACAAACGACTTGAAAGAATGTTGCGGAGAGCTTCCGATGTTGGGATGAAGGAAGCAAATTTGAATGAAATCCAAGATAGGGAGATGTGCTCCCTTAACGGCTCTCAGAGGAGTCCGCCTGTTATTTAGCTATTGGAAACCTTTACAAACGACTTGAAAGAATGTTGCGGAGAGCTTCCTGGAGAGAGCCTGATGCAGGAGTAATCATATTAGTCATGCGACTTCTTATTCATTGCTCTGAATTTAGATGCCATTGGAATTGACGTCTAATGGCCTTATTTTTCATAGCAGATGTATTCAATTTTATAATTTTCATTCTGCTAAAACTCTCGATTACATGGGATCTCATACCTGGAATATAAAATAATTGTTATCAGTTTGTCTGAGAAATCATAACATTGGAAGGTTGCCCAGAGACCATTTAGATGCCATTGGAATTGACGTCTAATGGCCTTATTTTTCATAGCAGATGTATTCAATTTTATAATTTTTATTCTGCTAAAACTCTCGATTACATGGGATCTCATACCTGGAATATAAAATAATTGTTATCAGTTTGTCTGAGAAATCATAACATTGGAAGGTTGCCCAGAGACCATCTGGTCTGTAGAGATGCTATTTAGTGAGAGTTTTCAAGGATCACAAAAGGAAAATAATAATGGTAATGTAATGTAGGTTATTTAAAAATAAAGGTATGTTTTTTAGTTTTTTGAAAATAATTTTTAAAGTAACTTATTTTGAAATTATATACTATATTGGTATAAAATTTGCTTACTTGTATGGAATTATGCTGTCCTTATTTAGCAAATTTAAAAGTAACCAATCTCACATTGATTCCCACATTGAATAACCACATTGTCAGTCTTTGAAATCTGGAAGACTGAGAGCCTTTTTCATCACAGTGGTGCTTGCAGACGTCCCACTGATCTCATTTGCGACTACTGTATTGGAAGCAAATAAATATTTATTTAACATTGACAGATCCCAGGAAGAGCAATCCCATGATCACAGATATTACTAGCAATAGCATCATTTTTAAAAATTTAGATGATCATCAAAATAATGCAGAATCTTTGTAAAAAAAAGAATATAAATCATGCACACATAAACAAATCAAAAGTCTCCCTACACAGTCAACATTCAGCAGCTATTTTAAGCTTGAATAGCACCTCCTTATTTAGCAAAGTTAAAAGTAACCAATCTCACATTGATTCCCACATTGAATAACCACATTGTCAGTCTTTGAAATCTGGACGACTGAGAGCCTTTTTCATCACAGTGGTGCTTGCAGACGTCCCACTGATCTCATTTGCGACTACTGTATTGGAAGCAAATAAATATTTATTTAACGTTGACAGATCCCAGGAAGAGCAATCCCATGATCACAGATATTACTAGCAATAGGATCATTTTTAAAAATTTAGATGATCATCAAAATAATGCAGAATCTTTGTAAAAAAAAGAATATAAATCATGCACACATAAACAAATCAAAAGTCTCCCTACACAGTCAACATTCAGCCGCTATTTTAAGCTTGAATAGCACAATAACTCCTAACACTGTGATGCTAGTTCCAAATATTATTAATATATATAACATATTTATTGTGAGAATATTGCACACTTTGTCTTTAATCTGCTTGTTGCTTTCCCTTCAGATCCTGTTAGTCATTTTGTTGCCTGCCCCCCAATTAGTTTTTTTGTTTGTTTTTACAATTTTTCTTGAGGTTATATTTCAGACACTTGGAAGACCAGTGGAAATCATACACTAAGAGTAAAAGAGGAAGTGGTGGAGGAGATGGGGGGAAGTCAAGAGGATGTGAAAAGGTTTTTTTTTTTTTTTGATTTATAAAGAAAAACAAAATTTATTGCTTACAGTTTCTCAGGCTGGGAAGTCCACAGTCCATCTGGTGGTGGTGACAGTGACCCAGAGGTCTCACATTGCAAGATGGTGGAAGCAGAGAGAGAGAGACAGACTCTCCTTTTCTTTTAGAGCCCTCAGAACCATGCCTCTGACCACCATTTTTAATCCATTCACTAGTGCACGGATCCACGATCCAATCACCTCTTCAGGGCTCCACCTTTCAACTACCATAATAGGATTTCCCATCCTCTTAACACTGTCACAGTGAGCACCAAGTTTCTAATACATAAAACTTGGGGAACACAATTCAAGCTTCAATGAGTTTTGGGGGGACATAATTCAATCCACCACATCCTGCTCCTGACCCCCAAAACTCATGTCTTTTCACAATGCACATACATTCATTTCATCCCCAAAGTCTTGTTTCAACTCAAAAGTCCAAAATTCAAAGTCCCATCTGTGAAATCAATACAGGTTATCTACTTCCCAGATACACTTATGTGACAAACCAACAGTACATATTCCCATTTGAAAGGGAGAAATAGGCCAGAAGAAAAGGGTAAGAGGTCCCAAACAAGTCCGAAACCCAGCAGGGCAGGCATTAAATCTCAAAGTTGGTGAATCGNGGTGACTCCGCCCCTATGACAGATCTCTTCCTAGGTCCCCAGACTTTTCCATATATCCTCTAAAATTGGGGCAGAGGCTCCCAAGCCTTCTCAGCTCTAGCGTTCTGCGAGCCTGCAGACCTAACACCACATGGATGCTGCCAAGGCTTCCAGCTTGTATCTCCCAAAGCTACGGGTTCAGCTACAGCAGGGGCCAAATTAATTATGGCTGGAGCAGCCAAAGCAGCTGGGGTGCTGGTGTGGGGAGCAGCATTCCAAGGTGGCCCTGGGCAGTGAGCCTGTGGAAGATGCCTCAGGCTTGTTCCCCGAGACCATTTTGTCTCCCTAGGTCTTTGGGCCTGAAAATGAAGTGTTGGCTCCAGAGGCTTCTGCAATGTCTTCAGGGCCTTTCCCCCTTCTCTTGATAATCCCTTTCCTTTGCACTAATCTTCTTAGCTAATGGTCACTGGGCTGCACCATTACATGCTCTCTGCTTCTCTACCACAGGGCCAGGCTGCAAATTTTCTAAATTTTTACACTCTGCTTCCCTTTTAAATTCTTGCTTTATGTCATGCCTTTGCTGCCATAACTCAGTGTAGGCTGTTACAAGTAGCCATGCAGCTTCCTTAATGCTTTACTGCTTAAAAATTTCTTCTGCCAAATGCTCTGGTTCACAACACCTAAGTTCCAACTTCCACAAAGTCCTAGGGCCTGGACACAATGCAGACAAGTTCCTTGCCAGTTCACAGCAAGGGTGATCTTTTCCCCAGTTTCCAATAAGCTCCTTCTTATTTCTATCTGAGACCTCCTTAGAATGGTCTTTACAATCTGTATTTCTAAAAGCATTCTGCTTGCCACCAGGTAACCAGTCTCTAAGACATTCCAAACTTTCCCTTGTCTTTTTGGCTTCTTCAACTCCTTTTTGGCTTCTCCAAATTTCTCCAACCTCTCCTCAACACCCAGTTCCAAAGCTGTTTCCACATTTTCAAGTATCTGTTATGAGCTACACCCCACTTCTCTGGTACCAATTTTCTGTATCAGTCCATTCCTGTTGCTTATAACTAAATACTTGAAACTGGGTGATTTATAAAGAAAAACAAAATTTATTGTTTACAGTTTCTGAGGCTAGGAAGTCCAAAGGTCATCTGGTTGTGGCAACAGTGATTCAGGCGTCTCACACTGCGAGATGGTGGAGGCAGAGAGGGCTGAGCTGAAAAAGTTTTTTTAATCAACCTTCTTAACCAAACAATGTGTTGTCCAACCTGAAATCAAGCAAGATTGGATTAAAGAAGGTTTCAGGTTTTTGTAGGTGCTGATTCTGTTCAGTTGTTGGAAACTGGGTGTTGAGAAATTCTTAAGTTGTAAGAACTGATACTCAAATTGAATTTCGGAAGTGTGTTTCAAAGTCACTCAAAATCCTCTGCAAATCACTTCATACTCTCAAGTGGTCATTGTTCTTACCTGTATATGAAATACTCCATATGTTTCCCCTTGGCTCTAGTTATTGCAAGTATTTTATCAATTTTTCATTTGCTTTCAAGATTTCTTTATATTGTTTTGAGATAGAGAGTTTTTCCCTCTTTATTTTTAAATTATTATTTAGTCAAATACATGTGTCCTTTATGAATTCTTCAATTAGATAGTCATAACTGATCTTTTGGCACCTCCTGGAGAATCTTATGTATGCCGATGAAAACTATGTATGCTTTCCCCTAAAATGAGCCCAAATATACCTGTAGCAGGGGATTTGCTACCCAAGGGTAATCCATGGACCCCAGATTAAGAACCGTTAGGTTAGAAAGTCCTTTTCTATCTCGAAATCTGTTAATTAAGGACTTGCATTTTTATCCAGTGTTTCATTTTTCACTGTCAGTGTTTAACCAACTAGAATTTATTTTGTTGTTAAGTGTAAGGATCTGAATTTTAATAGGGATCTCATCTGCCGAATGTCATTTCAGTAATCCATCTCCGCCAAAAACAGTTCATTTTGCATTCTTTCAGTTGTTGCATTTATGAAGATCTCTTTTAGCATTTTCTGTTCTATTATTCTGTCAAGTCTTTCTACATTTACATTTAACATTTTAAACATTTTCTTAAACATTCTTGCCTGGTCTTTTTTCCAGATAAAATTTAGAACCATTTTGTCATGTTCCGACAGCAATCCCAGTGACAATTTATCACAATCATATAAATCCTGGTTTCTTTATAACAAACAATTGGTTTTCCCATTCAAGAAAATCTCTCTCTCAATTATTCAGATCTTCTTATAGGCATAACAAGGTTTTGGCTTGTCTTTAGTTCCATACTTTTCAGTTTAAACTTATTTTTTGGGAATAGTAAATGTCCGTTGATGTTACCAATATGCCTTTAACTGGTTATTGCTTATCTATAATAGAGCTATTGT
>NW_007728676.1:230845-231071 GCF_000696425.1 Galeopterus variegatus | reverse complement strand
TCCGTTGATGTTACCAATATGCCTTTAACTGGTTATTGCTTATCTATAATAGAGCTATTGTTTTTGTATGTTTTTATCTCGAGGCCCTTTAATTCACATTATGTTCTAGCTGATTAGACCTTCTTTGTTTTTACAGAATATACACATGGCATCTGACAATAACAATACTTGTCTCTGTTCATTTATGTTTTTTCTTATTGGAAGGTGGTACAAATTGGTCATATAA
>NW_007728676.1:226762-230086 GCF_000696425.1 Galeopterus variegatus | reverse complement strand
CAATGTTAAGAAAGACAGTAAGCTTTCGTGTCTAGGTCCTGATTTTCTTTGGATTCTTTTTTTTTCTTTTTTTTTTTTTTAAACCTTCTGTTCCATTTTTTTGTCAATGTTTGCTAATATCTGTTGAGATTAACATATAGTTTCTCACACTAGATTTGTTGATATAATGTATTAGAATAATAGATTTCTTTATATTATTCTTTGCTTATATTGATGAATTAAATTTAGTTCTTTGATAAGCTATTGGTTTAGTTTTGGCATATTTTATTTATGTCTTTGAGTTTATTGTCCTGAATGAGATTTAGTTTCTTTTACTGAATAATGTGTGTGTGTGTGTGTGTGTTTTCTGCCTTATTATTACTGCAGCTAGCTAGCATTAATTGTACACTTACAGCATATAAAGGGCATCTTCTCAAGTATTATGGTTCATTTCATTTAATCCTCATGCATAAGGTAGCACAGGTAGTTAAGAGTCAGGTATCTTATCTCAAGTTGGTTTGACCTTGAAACTGCCCTCTGTCTCTGTAAATTTTTGGTATCAGGTAGTGTTAAATTCACAAAATAAATTGCAGAATTTTGCAACTTGTTTTTGCTGTGGAGAGCCTGGGATTGCTGCCCCTGTAAGTTTGAAGGAAACCATCTCGCCCCAAAGCCTTTTTTAAAGGTAATATTTTGGTAAATCATTTCAATTTTAATTTTTTTATTTGTGAAGGTACTTCAGAAACTTCATGGGAAAATAAAATTAAAAGATAATACTGATCTTTCCATGAGCTATTTAAAGTATCCTCATATATTCTGCATAACCAAGTCCACTTCATAAGATTTTCAATTTATTAGCCAATTATTATTGTATTTTCTTATACTATAAACATCCTTTTATTTGTTTTTAAGGCTGCCTGAATATTTGGAATTTATTTTATTAGCATTTTCATTTTATTTTCTTGATTAGATTTTTTGTTACTGTTTTTCAAAGGACCAATTCTTGGATTTCTAGATAGTGATGTTGTCTCCGGTTGTCCTTTTTTTATTTCATTAGTTTCTTTTCTGTTTTCCTTAGGATTCATCTTTGTTCTTCTATGAATCTTATTGGTCGAATCATGGTTCATTTATCTTTCCTTTTACATTAATAGGATTTTTTAAAGATGTGAATTTACCTCTGAACACACTTCAGGTTGACTGTCATTATTTTCTAAAGATGTTTTGGCTTCCTCTTTGATAGAATGACAATTAAGAAAAGTACTTTTAGGTGGTTAATAAAATTTGTCACTATTGAAATTTAGTATTGGTCTTTCTTTTTGGTTCACTGCGTTGTGGTCAGATAATAAGGGTACATAATCAATAACACTGGTGGTTTGTGATGTATTGTTTCTCCTTAGGAAAATTGTTGAGATTTCCTCTTGGCCCAATATTATCCTCAGCTTTTCTTTCAAAACTCTTTAGTTGATTCCATGATGTGGCTCTTCATAGGACATATATTGTAATATTGTTAAATTATATCTATTATGTAAACAAATCCTCTATATTCTTTCTCTTGAAATAAATGGATTAAATTATCTGACCACTACTGTGGTTCTATCAGTTCCTTTTTTTTTTTTAAAGTCTTTAATTTAGCCACTTTGATGTCACATATCATGTTGTTAGATATTTATGTTAGACAGCACCTTGCATCTCAAGTAAATTCAACTTCTTTGTCCTTTAAAGTGTTTCTAAGATTTTATATGGTCTGCAGTTAATTTTGCCATTCATACACTTTTGTGTGTTTTGAGGAAAAATCTATGCCTAGTCTTTAATTTTCTTTGATAGTTATAAAAAAATTAAGCTGATATTTTAAGATACGAATTCTTATAGAAGGGGAGATACCCTGTCTGGCTCCTTGCTGTACAAACTTGGCTTACGTTTGTTTTACTGCCCTCATCTACTTATTTTCCTATCTTTAATGCCATAATCTGGATTCATTCAACAGACTACTTTAGCTAATTTATTTGTTAGCATTATTTTTCTTTTCTTCCTAGAAGAATTCTTTTAAAACAGTTATTAACTCTTAACTCAGTGTTTATTTTAGAGTTGTCCTTAGGTCTTTCCTAACAACAACTACACATTCTCAGGGTTTTAATTTTGACTTATTTCTTGATAAACAAATAAATCTTTAAATTATTTGCCTGTTTCATTTTGGTTTTCAGAGTGTGTGTTTGTAGACAGGTAGGTTAGTATATTTTCTCAGTTCTGCAAATATGTGTCTTCTGCATCCTTTCATGATGCACACAAGTTTAGTATAAAATTCTTGGGTTCATTTCCTTTCAATAGCTTTAACTGTTCTTTTATTGTCCCCTAAGATTGGCTTTGCAGAGAAAGTCTTCAGCCAGAAATCCTATTTTGTTTAGTCCTTTAAAATTCCTGGACAGAAGCTTTTAGGATATGTATGTTTTTGAATTTGTGATGAAAATGTATATATTTTAGGACTAGTCTAGAAGATGCAACTCTTTTTATTAATATTTCCTAAAACATTGAGTCTTTTTAGCCTACCCTGGACATTTTTAATCAATAGTGACTTTGATTACTGCCAAAGTTCACTTTGGGCTTCAGAGCTCGGGCTCTGGAGGATGAGAGACCCCGGCTTCAAATTCCTCTTCTGGTTCTCACTACTTACATGGCTTTAGGAACGATTCCTAACCTTTCTATGTCTTAGCTTCCTCATCTGTGAAAAGGGAATAATAGTGTCACCCGTCTGGCCGCATTGTTTTATGCGCTTTAAGTAAAGTACAGAAAGCACCCAGCAGAGCTTCTGGTAAATAGTAAAGACTCAGTAATTGTGAGTCCTCAGAGAAAGACAGGGCTAGTATTCTGAAGCTGGATTTCTGTTTTCTGTTCTCCAAATCTATCACGTTGTCTTTCCTTGTCATCTCTTCATTATTTTCTTAAAAGACATATAGAAGCTCTCAGGTTTGTATTCCACATCAACTCAATTTTCCACAATATCAATTCCACAATATCAGTCTACTCTCTCCAGTGCAAACTTAGCTTTTCCTAATACCACTTTACACTCTTTGTAGTCTTTCTTACTCTCTCTCAGCTTCCATTTAGCATTTTGGCTGGCTTTACTCGTTTATTTATTTGTTTATTCCCTTTTTTAAGTTTATTTATTTATTAATTTTTTATTTTTATTTTTTTACATTCTATGGTGTTGCAGAGCAGTTGGGGGGAGAAGAAAGGGAGAGGGGGAAGGAAATAGGGTGGGAGAAGGAGGAAGGAGGAGGGGTGGGATCGAGGCCTGTGGCACCCCCCTCATTCCTGCAGGGGAGACCAGGGGGCTTCCAGTAGTGGCTT
>NW_007728676.1:223340-226073 GCF_000696425.1 Galeopterus variegatus | reverse complement strand
TAGGCTCTATGTTACTGTTATTTGTCTTTTCCTTTCTCTTTGCCTTTTCTTCCTGTCTCTTGTACTCTTGTCTGATGTTTTGTTTCTTCTTTCTTTTTCCTCCTTTTCTTTCTTCCTCTGTTTTCTCCCTTTGCTTTTTCTTTTTTTAATTATTCATTCTTAATGAGAAACTGTGACTTCAGAAAGGGTGTGATGCTGTTCCTTCTACTCAGCATCCAAGCACAGACCTGCTCGAATCTGCCATTGCAAGGTGAGAAGGTAGACAAAACCCCGGCCCATTTCTGTGACCTTGGCAAAGATCCATCTAAAGAGAATATGCCTGGGCGAGGAGAGGGTTATTTCCTTCCCCATCGTGGCCCCTGCTCCAGTACAAGACAGAAGTGGTCAGAGCTAAGGCTCTGGACTCAGACTGCCTGGGCCAATTTCAGCTTTTGATAATCATGGGATCCTGAACAGGGTCATTAAACTTTCTGTGCCTTGATGTCCTTATTTTGAAAAGAAAAGTAGTAACAGGATCTGTCTCACAGGATTTTCATGAGGAGTAAATGAAATACTGAATGCAAAGTACTTTTCACAGTGTGCCTGGCACACAGTGAATATTCAATGCATGCCTTCCAGTACTCGGTACTTGTGGAGATAACATCTTTCAGGAAATGTATTCAGTAGAAAGACAGAGTGACTTGTACAACAAGAAATCCACAAGTCAGCAGTCAAAGATGTTGGTTCAGAAGCTTAAAGCTACCAAGGCCAAAGTCTGCTATTTCCTTGGTCTTTTCTTAATGTTTGTTGCGGCTCCAGCCCTCACACCCACATTCCAGATAAAAGGAGGAAGGAGAGAATGATGCAGGATTAGCAATGCCTGCAGCAGGAAAACAAAGGCTTTCTCAGAAATGCCCAGTAGACTTGTGCTTTGTTAGTCAGACTTCTGCCTCATGTACACTGCTCACCATCAGCGACTCTGGAAAGACACAGTTTTGGCCTCCCAACAAATATAGTAGAAGGAAGCAATGAAAAAGAAAGTTAAAAAATATTTTCTCAATTCAGTCACATCAGCCATAGGGTTCTTTGAAATACCTGCAAAATTTGCATAGTAGATTTTTATTTTTATTCATCTTTTCATGTGTGAGTTGTGTGTCATTTTTAGGATTTTTTTTGTTAGTATTCATGTCTAATAATTAGAAAGACTACTAGGAATTCATATAACAAACCAGGAGTTTATTTATAACTAAACTAGGAGTTTATTATAAACTAAAGTAGTCATAATAACATTTACTTCAAATTCTAGAATCCAAAATGCTTAGTGATTTTTATTAAACTTTAAAATTGAAGCTGAACATTAAGAAACCTATTTTAAAAGTATACTTTAATGAGCATCTAGAAAAGCATCATTTTAATCCTTTGTATTTAACAGGAAGAAAAATAATGGGCGAAAAAGGCTGTGACATAATTTAGAATGATAGTAATAAGAGAGATACAACCGGCTATGACAGTTGCCTGTCCAGGGATTTAACTGCTGGCTTTTGGGGGTGACAACCCTGCAGGTCTCTGAACTGTCTAGGAAAGTAACAAAAGCTCTTCAATCTAGCAGTTTAGTTAAGGGAATAAGTATGCTTGCAGTCCTTGTTTATGGTACTGTAAATCACTCTGATATCAAACCAAAGAACATTTCACCATCCTCTATAATATCACAACATCAAAGGCCAACCATCAAAAGGGAAGACCTCCCACCAATCGAGAGGACTTGTCACAAGCACAGTGAGTACAGTCAGCCAGTCAGATTGCACCCTACACCATGCACTTGTCAAAATCAGATCTTTATGACAGATCTTAGCATTTTTATTTCACTAAGCAGAAATATACCAAGGTGCTGAAAATAGTATTTTCTTAATCTGTTAGCAAAACTAAAAAACGTATTATTAAAATTTAGGAACATTGAAGAAAACAGCCTAATTAAATGGAGATTCATCAAATACTAATGTAAATTCAGGAAATAGTTCTTCTGTTCTTACGGTAGGTTGTCAATCTCAGTAAATTATGACTATTGTCTTTGACAGCCTATCATGTGCAGGGCTCTTTATATTCATTACTTCCAATTCTTGCAACCACCTTGCAGAGAAAATGTTATTATCTCCACATTGTAGCTGAGGAAACTGTGTCCTAGAGAGGTTCAGTAAGTTGTCAAATGTTATAGAACTATTAAGTAGCAGGCAGGCCATGACTTCTGCTAGGTCTTCCTGACTCTAAAGCATAATTTACACCATTCTCATGCAATTAGAGGCTGTGTTTATTATTATTTTGAAAATGATTTGAATGAGAAACAGAAATAAGAGTCACAATGTCTTCCTGCAGGATTGGGTCTTTAACCTAGAATTGCATACGTACCCATGCCAAATCCTGAGAATGAGCAGAAAAATGAGCAGAAAAGGGAAAGTGAGTAAGTCTCTCACAGGCTGAAAAGAGATAGGTTTAGAGAGGAAGCGCTCATATAGTCACATTTTATCTACTCCAAAAGGTTTTAATGCTTGGGGGAAAAAATGAGGGCCAGACTTAGATTCCAGGTTACGAGTTGAATAAAGAGAGGCCTTTAGGGTCATATTCATGGTACTACAAGGGTATTTCAAAAAATTCATCGAAAGTGGGCCGAGCCCATGGCACACTCGGGAGAGTGCAGCCGCTGGGAGTGCAGCGATGCTCCCGCCGCGGGTTCGGATCCTATATAGGGATGGCCGGTGC
>NW_007728676.1:215822-222687 GCF_000696425.1 Galeopterus variegatus | reverse complement strand
GATCCCCTTACTGGTCATGAAAAAAGACAAAAAAAAAAAATTCATGGAAAGATTCGTAGTATCTTTTAATTCTATTTTTCCATGAGCTTTTGAAGTACGTTGGTATTGGAGAAAATTGAGTGGAGAAAAATACAGAGAGAACTGGTAGAAAGCTTCACAATTGTGACATGATTTCATGCATGCAGTCTCAAGTTAGTGTACCTCTCTGTCTGACCTTTCCTCAAGTTTTATCCCATAAGAGTTTATGTAGCAGAGTATTTCAAGGAAGTGATTACTGAACTGGCAAACACAATATTGTTTGGTTGTAGGAGCCACAGAAAACATAGTTGTGGTCATTTAGGCATGATGACAAATATTCGTAGTGATCAGCCAGGATTCATAAGAAAAGAAGGCACTTCCACTTAAATGACAAAATCTTTCATTGTAAATTAGGGGCTACCTTGTCTTAAGTGTGTTTAGAGGACAGATCTCTTTGGCTTAGACTAGTTTCAGGGAATCACGGAGAATGAAATAAAAATTAAATCTGCGTTGTTATGAACCAGTTGTGCCTTTTCTTTCTTCTTTTCCGCGGACTTCAGGTATGGATAGATCATGAGTGGTGTCCGGGTGACACCAATATAAGTCACATTTCTAAATCTCAAGGTATTATTAATTGTGTTTTCTAATACTACAACCCAATATTAGGTCTGGAACTTTTGAATTAATATAGAACACGAAACAAAACAAATGCACCCCAGTAGTAGATACTCCTGCTCATAGTGGGACTGATGATCTGATGATCCTTTTGGGTTCTTCATCACCTGACAAAAGAAGAGATTGGTATTCTTTGCTGGATGGTTGGTGTTTTATTCTTGAATCACCCTTTTCATCCACCAGCTGCAATTAGAGTAATGTTTTTACCAATCTCCATAGGCTTTAAACACTTTGACTCATCTTTATTGTTCCAGCTCACAATGAATTTGTTCCCATAATTGTTGATTTCTTTAGTATCGGTACAATGACACTAGTTTGGCTGCTGTTCCCATTTCTGTTTTACATAATCATAAGAAGCATCACAGGAGACTGGTTTGGTCTTGGATTGTTGTTCAGTGTTTAGGAAATTGGATATTTGGATGATTGCCAGTGGGTCATGCAATTTCCCCATCAGTCTTTTCCACATAGTACCTCGTCATTTCATTAGACAAAATTGCTTTAAATAAAAGTAATTTTTAAATAAGAAGATTGCTCTATTTAGGAATCGGTTTTTATTATCTGTATTTGCTGTTGTTCCTCTTATTTGTAAATTCTCTTTCTGTCGTCCCTTTTAGCAGTTGCCCCTAAATTGCTCACTCTAATAGACCATTGGTGGAGGGGGCCATTTCTTTCTTTTTAATAAGTGTAGGTGACTCAGTCACCCAAGATTTCAAATTGGTCATTATTTTTAAAGACCACCAAGTACATATTTATTTTGAACACTCACATCTGCAGAATTATCGGGGGAAACTCTTGGTGAAAGAATATATTTTTTTCTTTTTTAGTTTAAGTGCTAGTAGTTGCACCTAGAAGCTCAACAAGAAGCACTATGCAAAATGTCTCTCCTGGGATATGTTCTATTTCTTCTAAACCAAGTGTTGAGCCTATGACACACTTTGAACTGCTCAGAACAAAAATGTAAGACAAACACCAGGTAGTGAAAGTGTCATTAATTATCTTGTTTTTGCAACTGGAAACTTGAAGTGTTTGAGGTGAGGTTCAGCTGAGGTTCATTGAGAAGAAACATTGCCTAACCAGGCCGTGAACTACATCACAGTGTGACCGTTTCAGGCAAGATGACAAATTCATAACAAAAAATGGTATCAAATAATATAATAATGTTATGATGTATAGAACACATATAAAATATTACATTATAAAAATAATATGACTTTCCTGGTGTGATATTTTTCCTTTTCAGGCAAGATGACAAATTCATAACAAAAAATGGTATCAAATAATATAATAATGTTATGATGTATAATACACATATAAAATATTACATTATAAAAATAATATGACTTTCCTGGTGTGATATTTTTCCTTTTGCCTTTCATAGAGTATGCAAAAGTTAGGCCTTTAGAACCTACAAACCAATTAAAACTCAAAAACCTCCTGAACACTATGGTAAACAAAAATCAAGCAACCAAGTTGAGAAAGTGCGTGTACAAAGACTGTGTGGCCATGGGAACATGCTATGCCAGACTTGCCTTCTTGATCCAATTGTCAAAGAACCACCTGACAAATCCATGTGTGTTTCACCTTTGTGGATCTATCTGGAAACAGCAATACATAGTGACTGATAGTGTTAGTTCTGCAGCCAAGTCCAGCTGGTTTGAATCCTACCAATTAGCTCTACCAGTTAGTACCTGTGTTCTTGAGTTGCTCTGTGTAACTCAAAGCTTCAATTATGTCATCTGTGAAATGGGAATAAGAATATTACCTACATCATACCGTTTTCCAGATAACACAGCAATAATACCTGTAAAGCATACAGTGCCTGCCCTTGGCCAAGTGCTTGCTAAATGTTGGTTATTAGTAAAAGGTCAGGAAAGGATGCAAAACTTCTTAACTGGAAAGGATTACATATACAGAATGCCCCAGAAAGTCATGCTCATTTCATTGCTTTCAAAGGTCATCAGTAGCTCCCCAGATCTTGAAGGCATTTATAAATGTTACTCTTTCAGTGTATATTGTTGTTTAAGGGTAATTGGTCATTGCAGGCAGAAATTTGAAGGGTGTGCAGCGTAAGTACTTGTTGTGGCTTACCGTGGGGCAGTGGTCGCCAGGCTCAGGGTTGAGAGACGCTGCTCTGTTTCTCCAAGTCAGTTAGACTTTTGACCTCTCGGCTGTTGCTTGCTCCAAAGCTCTTGGTGTTCAGTATTCCAGTTTCTGGAGGTGAGAGGGGTCTTGGTTTTCAGAGGCTGGTGGAGTGTGAGTCTGAGGTATTTGGCAGAGGGAGGTAAGTTCTAGGTGATCCTACATTGCTGTTGTGGACTGTGGGGTTCCCGCCAATGGGCTCACAGCATTCTCTCTCTGCTTTTCTCCGTATGTGGTTTACCAGATCTTTGATAGATTGACTTAGTCTTTACTGCTCCCTGATAGCTGTGAGCATAAATACAAACAGGAAATAAGATGTGAATCAGACTTCCCCACAAACAAGAGTTGTATGTGGTTTACCAGATCTTTGATAGATTGACTTAGTCTTTACTGCTCCCTGATTGCTGTGAGCATAAATACAAACAGGAAATAAGATGTGAATCAGACTTCCCCACAAACAAGAGTCCTTTCAGGGTACTAGCAATAACTAAAACATAATGTCTATCAAAATTAACCACAGGTATCTTGATAGATGTTGTTAAAAATTAAAAAATTAAAAATTAAAAAAAAATTAACCACAGATTAGAAACACCACTGATTCCAAATTTAATGGTTTCCTATATTATGTTCCTCACTTTATTTTGTGTTGTTAAAAATTAAAAAATTAAAAATTAAAAAAAAATTAACCACAGGTTAGAAACACCACTGATTCCAAATTTAATGGTTTCCTATATTATGTTCCTCACTTTATTTTGATGAAATTCAGGAAATTTTCAAATTAGATAATTAGATCATTTCTGAAGTTATACAGTATCAAATGTCAGAGTAAAAGCATCCAAACACACCCGTCTTTCCATATGTATTTCCTGAAGCTAATTTCTTCTTTCTAATTGCAAGCATCCCAAGACAAACTAGTTTTTGCAGCTCAGCATGAGAACTAGTAACTTATTTCTTCAGGCTGAGTTGAATGCAGAAGGCTTCCTGAAATTTCCAGAATACAGCCGATTGAGGTACAAGATCAATAATGTTCCCTGTTCTATTATTGTTATATTTTTCGTGCTAAGGTTCACTAGGGAAAATGTTTATCTCCCAGTGGTCAGAACCCTGTGCTTGATATTTCTGAAGGAATCTTGCTCTGGAGATAGGTAACATGGGAAACTTACCTCTTTTCTTTTCTTCCAAAAGAGTAAGATTTAAAATGTGAAAGTGTTAACTGTGTATTAAACATTATTTTTAAATCACTAGGTTGATTTAGACATATTTATCAGATTTGAGTATATTTCTGGGTGTCTTGCTGTTTACTCATGAAAGAATAAAAACGTGTATGTTCATTTGGGATGATTCTGCTGTGCCATAAATAAGTGGATGGAATGTCTTTCCAGACTGAAATTTTTGCTTGTTGCTTTTGCCTCTCACCCAAGTAAATACAGGAGGAATGAGAAAGGAGATAAACATCACATCTCAGGCAGAGCTAGGATGTCATATGTTGAGACTAGCATTCAGAACTATCCGTTGACACATTTCCTAATTTTTCCAACAATAGCGCATTCAGTCTACTGAATTATCGTGTGGATTCGGTGTTAGTCAGCAAAGGGCCATGTTATGGTTTTTTGTAGAAGCAAAACTTCTCTGTCTCCTGGGATCCATCACAAAAGCCTCCTCCCTTTCTTGAGAGTTTCTTGCTTTATCACATTCTAAAATTGCTTTGCAACATGTGTTGCACCCAAACAGAACAAAAATTGTTTTTATTGTCCTCATGTTTTTAAAGCTTAAGATAGTTGGGTTTTAATGTCCATGATATAAGTTATTTTATTAATGCAACCTTACAAAACAGTCTAGACTCAATCTCACCCCCTCTGAAAATTTTGAAAATGGCAGAACTAATTCTCCTTTCGTTTTTCATCTGAGGGCATAACCAAATGGTATCAGAACTCAATAGTACTTTTCTTTCCCCATTTCTTTTGTACTCAAGCCACCAAGTAAGAGCCGCAACTCATAATTTAGCAAAATAAGGTGCTATCTACCAATTCTTAATAGCTTATTATGCACCAGGCACCAATTCGATCCGTACAACAACGTAAAGTAGATACTAGCTTCCCCACTCTAAACGGAGAAAGTAAGACTTTGAGAGGTTCATTTCACATAGATAGAAAATGAAGGACCCAAAATCTGATCACTGGGCTCTTCTTATTCGGAGTCCACCCTCAAAAAATACAGATGTGGTGAGTGTGATGGGGAAACTGTAGTATAAAGTAAAGCAATGTGCAGCCCCGATCATTAAAAATTAGCTACAATTAGATCATTATGTTCTTTCTCTGCTTGGAAGATCCCAAATGTCCTATAAGAGAGGGTGCACAGAGATTACCCCAAGTCCCTGTCACACCTCAAGGAGGGTAGTGAATAATTTTCTCCTCTTCTCTAAATGTTCTAACCTATTCCTTGCAAATATTTCTTGCAAAATGAGGGTGGTGGGCAAGAAAAAAAGAAAATGACTGCACAGGCTGCATGGTGATTACCACGTTTCTCAGTTAACTAACACCTGGAAATTCAAGGCTGAATTGAATAAATATCCTGATAAGAATTACATGCACGCACTGAGTCTAATGCCTTTTAGTATATACGTATTCTTTGAAAGAGAATGAAAGTCTGTGTATGTGTACTTTGGGTTTGTTTTCTGTATGTTTATGATTAGCTTTGTGGTTCTCAAATGAACATATCTCCTGTTCAATAGTTTCTTTGTGCTCTTCTGTGCTAACGTCCATAGAACTAGGTATCCAATAACTCAATATAACAACTACTTAATGCAAATGAAGAATACTCCCATAGCTGTCTGTACCTTGGAGCCCAGCTTTGGGTTCCGTACCATACTCCCTTCCTTCAAGAATACTGAAAATGGGGACTCAATTTCAGTTGACATTTTTCCATATCCCACAGATATATACGCAGAAGGCTAAACATTGCTAAGTTCTTTGGTAAATTGCAAATCAATTGTCCAGCTATATGATTGAGCAAGGAATATTCCAGAGGCCTTTCATTTTGACTTTTGCTTACTGTAATTTTTCAATGATGATGCAAACTTTTGCACAAAAGACGACAACAGCACCATAATGGGCAGCTGTTTTGTTGAGGAAACTGGAAACCCTCACCCTTTTAAAAACAAATTACACTGACTACGATCATATTATTTCTTCAATTTAAGGTTACATTTTCTGCCTCCTACAGACTAATGTCACTTCTCCATGTTGAGAACAGGAGCGGCATTTGGCATTTGGTTATCCCAAACCCAAGTCCCTGACCCTTTGTTTTTAGTACTTTGCCATTTTGATTTTGCTTTTTTAATTTGCTTGTGACTCTGCTTCCCCCATCTTTTTTTTTTTTTTGGTACAATGATTCTTACCTTGTCTTTCCCCAGTCCGTTTCTGACCTGGAGAGACGTACAGCATGTTATTGTCAGGACTTCCCGTGCGGGACATTTGAACGCTAATGACTGGAAAACCAATGCTGCTGGTTTTAAGGGTGAGAACTTCTTTCATATTCTGTCACAGGCAAAATATTTTTATTTTTCCCCATTTTAAATGGAGAGCAGGAAATAGAGCCCCTCAAACAAAATTTAAATTTTGTGCTGACACACAGACAGCTCGATCTCTTAGTAGTAAAAGGCAAATTGATTTTTTTTTAAATTAAAACTACACATATAAGGCAGGTTTCCTTGACTTCCCATATCATAGGTCAATTTTTTAAAAGATCAACCAACTTCCAAGTATAGACGACCTATGGGATTCCTAATTAGTTTGCTGTGTGCTGTCATTGATTATCTGAGTGGTATTTGTAATGGTGTATGTTAAATTCCTCACCTTCTATAGTGATCCTTCTGCTTAAATAATTGATATGTATTGTTTACTTTATTGTAGTGCTGTTAGCTGGTAGGCCATGCATTTTATAGCTTTTGTCTTTGTCTTAAAACTTTCACAAAGAGAAAAACAGGCATACTTCTAAAAGATTTTACTTTTTATAAACTAAAAATACTTGTGAC
>NW_007728676.1:201569-215100 GCF_000696425.1 Galeopterus variegatus | reverse complement strand
AGAGAAAAACAGGCATACTTCTAAAAGATTTTACTTTTTATAAACTAAAAATACTTGTGACGCTTTATAGTATTCAGTCTTTATGCAGTTATGCACAGTGTATAACAAGTGCTGAATATTCTTCCCATGACTGATAGAGGTTATATTTCCCTCCAACTGTGTGACTAATAGTAGCCATTTTGCTTATTGTCATAGATGATATATGTTATAATAAAATGGAATTAATTATGTAAAACAGATTCCTAAAGTTTAGTGTATTTACTCAAGTCACAGATGACCCAAATCTTAATCCATTAACTTGTTATAACAAAGATTATTTTTTATCATATCTGCAGACTTAAATGTACTCTCAAATAATCTTAGGATCATTATATATCCCTATGGATTAAAAACAGTGTTCTATAGCATAGGGAATATCTAATCTACCTCAAAATTGAGGTTCTGGTTCTCAGACCATTGACAACATGCTGAATAATCCTGGGCAAGTCATTTCATTTTTAAGGGCTCTAACTTCCCCAATTTAAACATTTTGGAAGCTGAAAATAATATTATCTACATATGATATCTTACATATGATCTTAATATATCCATAGTAAATTATGCCCAGGGTGTGCAAATAAAAGGCTACTTCAAAAAGTTTGTGGAAAAAATGGAACTAAAAGATAATGTGAATCTTTCCATGAACTTTTTGAAGATCCCTCATTTTCATGATGGAATGTATATTTAAGAAATTATTTGCAAATAGCTTATCAGAGAAGCATGCTAAGCCAAAACTTATAAACATCCTGGGTAACCATACCACATAAATAGTTCTTTGATTAACATCTTCACTGAAGGCTTCACTCCATTTTTAGATGAAGAATATCTCTCTGCTTTTGAATACTATCAAACACCTTCCGATGCTTGTAAACTATATTGTGCAGCAGTGTTGAATGAGCTTTTAATCTAAAAAGTTGTAAGTACTGTTGGGATCCCATTCTCTGAAGCGTGAACCAAGACACTTGATCTCAAAATTGCAATTGTATCAGCAACATCAAAATTGTTTAAAATTTCGGTTGTCACACAAAATCCAGGATGTAATTTGCCATATGTATGTCTCGTTTCGATTAGCTTCCACATGCTTCCAGCCCCTGCTATATAAATCCATGAGGCTGCAGGGGGTGAAGAAGGGGCCCACACATAACCTTGGCCCATTCAGTGCTGGAATGAACTTCTTAGAAGGTTCACAGACTAAGTACATTGACCTCCATGAAGCTGAAGAATCAACTTTAACCCAAATAAACGTCTTAGTTTTAGTTATTCCTTTTTGGCAACTTAAAAAGAGCAAATGCTCCTAATAAAAATGCAGCTCCTTTGAAAACCTCTGTTGGTTTTGGAGAGGGGGAAACAGAGACTTAGAGTAAATCACCAGACCCAAACCTGAATCTGGAGGGGGCCGTACACTGCTTCTGGCAAGGAGGAAAGAGTAGTTTACTATTGCACGTGGCAATATTTAGTATAATATTTCACTCTTCTCTTAGATGGCTGCCAAGAGTAACAATTAAAGTTCGCTTTTTCATAGATGAGTTACTCTGAACGGTCTGGGCTCCCAGTGGAATTGTTTTGTAATTTTGTTGATGGCAAGCCCCATATTTCATCTAAACATGATCATAAGAAGATGAATTTTTTTTAAAAAGAGTTATTTTCTTTTCTACTCTAAACATTACCATCCCCTCCCAAGCGTCCCACAAATAAAAGTGATTAAGCCAGAGGCATGCAGGAGAAGCAGCGTGCTTTGGGGAAGGAGAGATTGGAGGTCACTAGGATTGGAGCAAGATGGACTGACTTTTTATGAAATAACTGAAAGAACCCCCCCAAAGCACTAATGCTTGGAAGAAAGATTCACACAAGGAGAGCTCAGCCAGAGCTCATATTTAAATTAGGTCAGCTAGCTTTTGCAGGCCTGGCTTAGCAGGAAACCATAGCCACACATTTCTCCTTAGATGAGGAGACGGGAGTAGCTGCCAACAGAAGCGGGTGGGTGGCCAAGGGTGCCCGCCCTCTCCACCCAGCTGAGTCTTAGCACTGAGTGAAATGTACACATGCAATGCACTTCAACACCTGTCCTTCTCTGGGCTTGTTTTGCACCCTCATGTTGTTTAAAGAGAGTTTTTTTAAAAAACACATGAGCAATTTTACAAATCACTCAGTGGTACCTGTGAGTCATGGAGATGTCAATATACACATCAGAATTTCTCTTATCAGGTGAAGCAGAAGCATTCAGAGTAGCAGCCAACTCAGTTTTGGGGTTTGGATATCCGTAGATTGACAGTCTTCATTATCAGAAAAGCCAACACGCTAAAGAACTGTCTACTCACTGAACCTTGTCAAGTTCCATTTACACAACCTCCTTACTTTCTTCAGACACATCCACATGTCATGCATGCCAGGCAGACAACAGACGCAGATGACGGATGCACTAGAATCACACTGGTGTGGGGCTCTCCTGTAAGGCAGACATGGTCTGTACTTACCTACTACCTGTGTTGTGGGCTGGGACTGTGGGTGGGTCCCCTTCTTCTGAAGCCTCTGTGGGCCTCCAGTAGACTGGCTCAGACCACAGGAGCTTCTCCTTTAGGCCGGGAGGTTGGCCTTGAAAACTAAAGAATGTGGCTCTCTGCAGACTTACCTCCATGTTTCTCTGAGAGTGGGCTCACCTTGGAACTGCACACTGTTGAGCTAGGCACAGAGAACTTTCTTCTTTTTCTGTGCTCTTGTTCCATAAACGACCCTCTAGTGAGATTAGCTCACAGTAACAGAAGCCCCAAAGATTGAAGCTGCAGATAAACCTTCTTATGCTAATGGTTCCATAATTTCTGATAATTTTAATTGAACTAAGGTTAGTCTGTCCTGCTGTTTCTTAAATAATAATTTCTTATAGTATAATTAAAATGTTTTTTATAGAAGATTAGTTTTTCGGAATCAACATAGTTCAATGAATACATACCTTTGGCCTTGTTCATTTTGTGAATAATCCTAACTCAATTTAAGACAACACCTTTTGATTTCAAACTCCTCCAGAAATAGATTTTTTAAAAATAAATGGAATAAATATGCACGTATCAAAGAATCAAAAGAATCTACCTGAGATTGTGCATGAGAATAGGAAATTATTTGTCTTAGGCCAGACAAACAGATGTGATATTAAGCCACTAGAGAACTTAAATCCAAATCCCAGTATTTTACTGACCAACATTTGCAATGCCGGGAGACGACTTTGGCATTAAACTGTTTGGGTTTTTCCACTATTATTTATTTGATCCCTTGATCCCTTCCTTTTCCTCTTATACGAAGTCTTTTCTCTTTTTTTAGTTTTGTTTTGTTGTCTGTTCTTTTTAATCCTCCCTTGTGCTCCTTAAAACATAAGAATCAGCTACAGAGGTGAGGGTTTTGCCATCCAGGTGGTTTTCTTTATGGAATTTCATTTGTGCTGTCTCTTCATTTATTTTTTCACATATTTCCTGAGCACCTTCAGCACGCCAGCCCAGCCCATGTTGAAGTGCACCCAAAAAGTGGGAGGAAATGTCACGGGTGCCATGGTGTTGCCTAGTCCAATCTGCAATGGTATGTTTTACAGATAGAAAGAGAAATTCACACTGCACCTTTTTTTTTTTTTTCATCTTTAGTCTATGCCCCAAGAATCTGCCAGCTCATGTTAGATAAAAGTGTAGATGATCCTTCTCTCATCTAAAATTGAGCCTAACCTCAGCAGCAGAGGCACCTGACATAGGGAATACCTACTGTGGTGTCTGATCACTGTATTTTAACCAGCTGTTTGGAAAAGTGGACCCCTAGAGCCAAGCTGAAAACTTTAATTCGGGCATTCTTTATATTCCATGGCTCATATCATTTCAGGATGAAGTTGGCTCTTGTTTGTGATCTCCCTTTTACTGTTTTAATCTGAGCAAACTGCAAATCCACCATCCCTCTCTTCTCCAGGTGCCTGGGCTATACGGGCTGGTTCTTCCCCCGTTGGTTTGAGGATGCAGTTACAATTATAATTGAATGCATGCAACATCGGTGCTCTAGTTTTTTTTTCCAAAGTGTTTGTATTTGAATTAAATGACTGTATACAGTTAAACTCTCTTAAATCTAAGAACAGGAATAGATATCAGATAATAAATTAGGACCTTCTGTCATCTTTACTAGGCGAAAGAATGAAAAAAATGTCATTGAAAATCAAAAATGACAACTAAGTGAGCGAGGTTACCACGCCTTCCATTTCACTGCCCTCCCAGACTATGTAAGTCTCTTTTTTTCTACCAGCATGTTGCTGAAACCTCCCCATCCCCACTGACTCTTCCTTTGACCACAACTAAACTACTAGATTTTTTTTTTATTATTATTTCTAACTGATTACCCACTGTGGGGAAAACAATTGACAGTCTAACATGACTTCTTAGCCTCCGAGGTCTTAACTTTTAATAACCTTTATTACTTTTAATTGCCATCATATTATTTCCACTGGTTGGGCTGGTAATTTTAAGATGTTCCAATATATTTTTAATACCTACCTGTCTTGCTTTCAGTTTGTAACACTTAAAAAGAATTAGAAGTGCGGAAACCATTAAGCATGCTGTGTGTTAAATCGAAATGAAAGGTTCTGAAATGTTTTTTGAGTGTATGAAGTGATTTCTGATGTGTTACCGTTTGAAAGGGTAAAGTTTCATTTTACTTTATTGTTTCACTGTACAAATAATATTCCATCTTTGCCACCCAGCATGCAGATACACTGTCGGTAGCTATGATTAAACCTACATAATGCACCTTAATTGGCAATCTGCACATCATGTTTTTGAAGAAAGGTTAAAGTGAAATGTTATTCCTCTGGTGAGTGTCAGAGGTGGTATTAAAATCAGATGCACCAATTCCAATCCCATTTGTAGAAATAAGGCACTTATTACTTAGAAAGACAGAGGGAGGTAAATACATTTAATTCTAGCTAATAAAATTTGCTATCTGGAAATACCACCTGATTTTTTTCCCCAAGATTCTGTGTTTTTCTACCACTGTGCTTTATTAACTCATATTTATTTCATATTTATTCATTTAAAAACTTTCCTTTTTATATTTATTGACCGTTGTCTATACAACCTTATCTTCTAGCTTGTTAGGAATTTTACCATTATTCTCTTGTCTGCCAGATGATTTACCTAAACATCTACATGGGAGTATAGAACCCCTGATAGCAAACTCTGCTTAATCATGAGTTAACCTAGAGTCTTATATACACAGTGTCCATGTGTCCCATCAGAATGCTCAGTTCATTCCTACTAAATATGGGACATTTAAAAATATTTTCTACAAATGAAAAGAGTTATTTTCTCTATGCTGGTCTTTGACCAAATGGTGACATTTTGTTTGTTTGAATTTGGGGGGTTTTGTTTTGTTTTGTTTTAAATGCATGTGGTTTCACACTTAAAATCCAACTATTTTCCTGTTATTTCTATATCAGATATAATTAGTTAATGAAGAGAATTACATTTGGAGTGGTTTTGGGTTTTTCCACAATCTACAGAACCTTTAAATTCAAGTAGAAAGTCTGTTAGTGATATTTTCTGAGGCCTTTGAGGAAGCCAACTAAGGTTTTTGTACCTTGGTTTTTGCAGAGTGGGTAGCTAATACCAAACATAATGAAAGGGCTGAGTTGAATGAAAAGTACTTTGAAAATGGAAAATAACAAACATAAAAATAAAAAGAGAGAGGGAGGGAGGTTTCTGAAATTGGCCACAATAATCAACCACATTGTATACTGACACAATAAAATAAAATTTGGAAGAAAAAAAAAAGACAGAGACAAAGATTGGAGTTGATGTGTCTACAAACCAAGGAATGCCTGGGATTTCTGGCAACCACTAGAAATGGGGGGAGAGACACAAAACCTCAGAGCCTCTAGCAGGAACCAACCCTGCTGACACCTCCATTTTGGACTTCTAGCCTCCAGACTGTAAGAGAATAAATTTCTGTTGTGTTAAAAAATAAATAAAATAAAAAGAGAGAGAGTCTTAAAAGTATATTTTCATGTCGAAGCATTGAAATGAAGATAAAGATACAGAACTATGTTGTGAATTAGAATGTTGTTTGGGGGTTGAAAATTAAATTATCTTGAATGTGCTAGAAAAAAATGTATTAAGAACTTTATGATAAAAGTATTACTAATATGTCTTCAAACTTTTTTATCCCATAATCATATATCAGTGATAACATACCTATATTTAAATTCTGTTTTGCAAATTAGCTTAAATGTCACCTTGAATTAAACCTACTAAATCTTTCAAGTTGTAGTTAATGCTTTAACATAGCTACTCATGATAAAAATGTGAACTGATTGTAGCCAATCAACGTCCCATTGATTCTTTAGTAATTAGTATGCAATATAAAAGCTATGGATATAAAATGGGATTGTTTAACAATATGCAAAGGCTTCTACATTTAAGAGAAAGTTGATGTCTCTCTTTGTGCAGTCACGTGAAAAAAAATGGAATCACTAATTCTATTGAGACTGTAGTTACTCCAGGTATTTTTAAAGCTTTTCTTTCTTTTGACTATCCTTAACAGCAGCAAATCTTGATCTTTTACAGTTATGGTTGCTATTTTAGGCAAAGATAAAAGTCACCAAACAGTAAGCCCAGTAATTACAGAGGGTGATCAAGCAGTCCAAAAATGTGTTGTGACTATAAAGTAATGAGATGGATTTTTTTGAACCATCATAATGGGATTCTGAATCCAGTTCCAAAATAAGATGCCCAAAAAGGATTTAAGCCAAGACGGTCTTATCACAACACACACACACACACACTCTCTCTCTCTCTCTCCAAGATTATTTTAAAATTCAACAGTCATGTTCTTATGTGAGGTTTTATACTTACTTAAAAGAAAAAACTCACTCAGCATAGTGGTCCAGAGTCAAACAACCTGGGATTGAATCTGACGTTTATAAGCTGGTAAATGATATACCAGGTGATCTACACACAGTTTTAATTAATCTTACTGAGGTAAATTTGCATGTAATTAAAAGCACCATTTTAAGTGTATGGTTCGATGAGTTTTGACAACGGTATACATCCATGTAACCATCACCACATCCACATATAGAACATCTCTCACCCTAAATGGTTCTTTTCAACTCCTCCTGCACCTGCACTCTGTGCAACCACTGATCTACTTTCTGTCGCTATAGATTGGAGCATCTTTTGTAGACTTCCATATAAATAGAATTATTTGAAACTGGCTTCTTTCTCTCCATATAATATTTTTGAGGTTCATCTGTGTCATTAAGTATATCGTGCATTCATTCTTTTTATTATTTGGTAGTATTTCTGTGCATGCATATACCGTAATGTGTACTCATTCACTCATTCACTTTTTCACGGACAATTTTGTTTCCAGTCTGGGATTATTATGAGCAAAACTGATATGAATAGTCATGTTCAAACCTCTATATGGACGAATTATAATTCTTTTTAAGTCTTCTGTAATTTGAACAGAGACCCTAAGGAGTAAGGGAGCAATCCAAATGGCTAACCAGAGGTAGAGCATTTCAGGCAAAACAAATGGCCTGTACACAGCTGGTTCAAAGAAAAGTAAGGAGGCCATCATGGCTGGAGTGGGGCAAGCAAAGGGAAGAATAGGGAAATTAGTACTGTATAAAGAATTTAGCACACCATGAGCATGTGCAATTACAATGTGTCAATTAAAATAAATTTTAAAAATAAAATAAAATAAATGTGAAAAAAAAATTAGCACAATTCTCCATTCATAGTGTGCACTCAGATAAAAAATTCTTTATATCTAAATGCCATGCATCCTTCTAATACAACATATTCAATGTTCTGTTCATATTTTTGTATAATAAAAATTGAGCACATATAGGTGTACAAGGGGTCTTCGAAAAGTTCATGGAAATTTTTAATTCTAATTTTTCATGAACTTTTTGAAGTACCCTCATATGGATATAGCTATTCATACGTATATGAGCTTTGTTCTTTAGAATGGGGCAGGTAGCTCAGAATGAAAATAGTTCCACCATCACTTTCAAATATTAGTTTCACTACTTTATAGTCAGATGTCTTTTGTAACACTTCTGTTCTCATCTTTGTGGTCTGTTTTCTCTAATTTGGATTATTGCTTTCATTTCATATTGTCAGTGATTTAAGTTGATGATTCTGGATAAATGGTTAACCTCATTTGTGTTCTCTGTTTTTAATAAGATTACTTGGATTTCAATAAACAATAAGCGAGCTCACAAGTTTTGAGCTGATGATTATGAATTATATTAATGTCATATGCATAGCCTAAATCAGAAGCATAAATAAATATAATGAGAGGGTAGATGATGTTTGAGAATTTTAATGCTACTAAAAGTTTGGAAACCAAAGCTTGTCTCAAACAGTTTCTTGCATTGTCAGTTTAAACAGATGCATTCCTTTGTTTGTTTGTGTTTCTCAACAACTGGGAATTATAGCTAGAGAGGAAGAGAGGTGTGTTCCCAAGGCAGTGGTTCAGGGTAAGAGGGAAGAGAGAGGGCCCGTGTGCAAAGAGGGCAGGTGTGGTGTAATGAGAAAAGGAATCTAAAAGAAACTGAGAGCAAAGCTGCTTGAACCTGAGAGTTAGGAGTTCTCATTTGATGTGAAAAACATTTTGGAGCCAGTGCAGTGATTTGAGAAAGTGAGTTAGATCATAGGAATGACTTTCAAGTAAGTCAATTCTAGTTGCTAGTCTGATATCAGAAAGAGTATTATTTATTAAATTGATAGTGTGAATCCATTGTTCCTATGACATGGCCTACAAAATGACATGTCTATAACAAATTAACTTGTTAAAATGGATGAAAATTCTCTTGCAGTGATCAGTTTACATTATCTTAATATGCAGTTGTATTCCCGTGACCTTAAGGACGGTGACATTCAGTGAAATTTTTTATTATCTCTTGGTCTCCTTATAAAGGAGAAAAGTTATAGAATTGGGATATATAATCATCTTTGCTACATCCCTTTCTTAAAAAAAAGAAGAGAAAAAATGCTTTTTGAAATGGTTCTTTAATAAAACCCAAGGCAAACAAAGGGTGTGGTGACCACATTGCTTCTTGAAAAATGTCAGCCCAGGAACTGGGCTTTGAGAAGCATTTACTTTCCTCTGACTAAAGTCTTTTCACTCTTTGTTATTGTTCAGCATGACCTGCAAAAAGCCACTTAACTTTTGATATTTGAATTTCTTTTTACTATACAGTTGTAGTCTTTGTATTTGACATGTGACTTTGCAAAAATTTAAAGAGAGCAAGTAACATAACTCTGGATAGCATCTTGAGTTGCTATAAGACTGTTATACAGGTAGAGTGACAGAAGCATTTAGAGTTTATAAATTACTTTTTCTCTTTCTGAAGTTTTACATTAATATTCTTTTCCCTGGCCATGAAACCAACTTAGAATTGTCAATTGTCTTAAGAGGCTGCGTTGCTCTTTTGAGCCCGCAGAGGTTACAGTGTGTGTGTGTGTTCTTAATATACTGTGTGAGATTGTTTTGTCTGGAAATCATTTGCTTCTTTTCATGTTTTACCCTCAGAAGTATCTTCAGAGCCAAGGCAGAAGTATGCATACAGTTTTATTCCAGAGTTCAATACTGTGGATCTTAGAAGCCAAAACCCCCACTGAATTTTAACCACATATCACTAAAGTATCAGAGAACATAGCTAAAAATGTGAGAAATGTCTATGATTGTTTGACAGGGCTGTCACAGTTGGTTGTACAGGTTAACTGCACAAAGGAGCCAGACTGAGGGCTTGAGTATCGACTGAAATCCGGCCTGGTATCTACTCACTAAGGCACTCACCAAAGATGATGTCCAATTTAAAGAAAGAGGCACCTTTCTTTAATTGACATAAGTTCCACATGGGCAGCTGTATTGCATGGAATCCTGGCCATTTCTTTCATAATTGTTAAAGGCCCAGGTATCTTTTAAAAGGTACCATCCACCCAGAGATGGTTCATTTTATCCTACACTCACTGTCCCACTCTTGACATTCATAGAACCTATTCAGAAAGAGGCACCTTTCTTTAATTGACATAAGTTCCACATGGGCAGCTGTATTGCATGGAATTCTGGCGATTTCTTTCATAATTGTTAAAGGCCCAGGTATCTTTTAAAAGGTATCCACCCAGAGATGGTTCATTTTATCCTACACTCACTGTCCCACTCTTGACATTCATAGAACCTCATTAGCAAAATAACTCGGTGTTACTAGAGTCAAATAGAGTTTTCCAACATCTATTTCATTACCATCTTTATCACCAGCTCTCTAGACAAAGTTTGAAGTAGAATCTCAGAATTTTAAGTGATTGTGAGTGCTAAGCACAAATCTATTATTCTTTTCATATTCATTTTTACATTCACAATTTTTTGTGATCAAAAATAATTGAAGCTTCATGAATTCTGGTGTATGATTATTTCATTTGGGGCCCAGTAGCAGGAGATCATATTTGAGGTAGAGAATCCTTGTAATTATCGACATATGCAGAATACATGAGCACAGAGCAGAGTGGAAAGGCTTTATTGGAAGCATTCCATGATTATTATTAAGCTGTCTTGTGAAGGTACTCCCCAAAGATTATCTTTTCTACTAAGGAATAAAGCTTGAAATGGGAAAGGGAAAACTGTGATTGAACCAAATAGGAGAAACTCTCTTACTGAAATTAAAACATGCATGTCGATTTGGAGTCTGGCATCAAATAATCCTAGTACAGACTGCAGCACCAGTGTTATATCCCCCATCAGGGACAGAGGGCTCTAGCATGCTGTGACCACACTGAGACTGGGATAAGTGGGCACTGTGGATCAGGATCAATAAGATGGCCCAAATGAACAATGGAAAATGGCCTCATGATTACATCTTCTTAAAATACAATTTTAGTAAAGATGGCTTAGCCTATCCTTTTTTATTATCCAGAGATATATCTATTGGTGCCAGTGTCTATAATATCAACCAAATCCAAAAATTCAAAAAGAAATCCTGAAAATTAATCCTGCCCTAGTTCTATGCATGACTTCCTAAGGCCACTGCATCTAGCAGGGTACAGTAACATGCCAGGCAATAATTTTGCAGAATCCATCTGGATACATCTTCTGTGAAATAAATAGATCCAGACTTTTTTTTTTCTTAGAATCTCAGTTCAGACCCCTTATACACGTTCACATCTTGCTAGCCTTTGGCATTTCAAAGCAATTAAACTGCTATCACACATCCCACTAATGGTTTCAACAGGCTTCATTTTATGGTGTTATACCAGAAGACACAGTACACCCTGAAATTTACAGAGTCATCCTTGCAAGAGCCAAAAGGAAGGGTATTGTATTGTAATCACTGCTGGATGTTAACAAATGAGAAGTTGGTCTTTGATACTCAGTGTCATTCTTCCATCCATGCATGCCTGTTTAGCTCTAATAAGAAAATGACCCAAATATGAATATAAAATAAGGTATCTTTTCCATATTAATATCTTCACACTCAAGGAAAATCCCATATAGAAATGGCTAAAGAAGGTCGTTTCCCATGTTGTCAGGGGATGCCCTTCTGTCCGTCACCCTGTTCACCTTGACTCCTTCTTCTTACTCACTAACATTGTGTGAGTTGGAAGATTCCATGGTTCGTTTCTCATGTGATTTCTTCTTTCACTCACCTTTTCCGCATCCTGGCTTATGATCTCCTGTGCCTGCACCATGACGGTAACTAGTTTCCTGCTTCGGTCCTGCCACCCTTTGATAACCCATATAATCAATGCCGGATCAATCTTTCTAGAATACCAATTAAATTACATCATTGCCTTGATTGTTGGCTATTCATGGCCTGCAAATTAAATTCAGCAATGCATTCCAGGCCTTCACATCTTCCTCCAGGAAGCCACTGTTCAGAATATCTGGTCTTATTACCTTCCCTCCATGAATTCAAATCTTACTCAAGGATTTAAGAGCCATCTCAACTCTTATTTCTTACAAGAGAATATCCAGTCTTCATTAATGGCCTACTTTTCTGAAATTTTACAGAAATTTTCTGATTATTCCTTATGCTTAAAAATTATTTGAATTTCATGTAAATGAAAAGGAATGTTCACGGGAAGCCTAACATAATGCTTGAAACTTAGGAGGATAAGTGTAGCTTTCTTCCCAGTGAGATGATGACATTCCCAGTTGCAGGGAATATTTTCTTCTTTGTGTTTTGCAGTCATGACCTCCAACAGGGGGTGATGATAGCTCCACATCATGTGTGCTGATGGATGGGTGGGTAGAGAAAATAACCAAGTCTCTGTAACCAGTGTTGGCCACTGAGTGATCATACACTCACTTGAAATAAATATCAACCAGATTTTCTATTTCTTTTATGAGAATTTAAGGAAAAAGCAAAAATAAAGGAATAATAAATGAAAAATTATCTAAAAATAATATGTCAGTAATCCACAAATAGGAATTTTGGCTGCTGGCTAATCAAGATCTCATTCTGCTTATTGTTTGCTCAAGTTTCACACCAAGATCTGTGCCAGGGAGCTGACATATAGTCAATCCAATCCTCAATTAGTCTTTGCCCAAAGGCCCTCATAGTTCATTTATATATATTCATTACCTAAATGAATATATTTTAGTTTCCTAAAAACTAGCAGAAATGTGATCTGGATATGACCTGGGCTACATACCTAGATCTCCCAAACCTGGTAGTATAATTCTGCTACCTCTCTGTTCAAGAAATTCCAGTCAATTACCTTAAGCAAATTACTTGCTTATTATAGCCATGTTGGGAACAAATAAATGAAGATTTGCAGAGCAAAGAAAAAAATAATTTGACACCCAAACCTGGTAGTATAATTTGACATTTTTTTTTTCTTTCCTTAAAATGGAAAGAGGCCCTTGAGAGAAGGCAGGCATATCTCCTTCTTGTCTTAACTCTGCTAATTAAATAAATAATATTAAATATATTTATCTCTATATGTGCATATGTCATATAATAAATTGTGTGTATATGTATATTATATATAAATATATAGATATACATGTATATATAATGAGGTACACTGTACATGAAGAGGGACTCAGCAGTATTTTCCTAAACTCTTATTACTTCGTCTGTGTACAGATAAGCCTGTCTGAGTACCCACAGCTGCTGACCAAACCCTTCCCAAGAGGAGCTTTGAAGTGCAGACCCAGCAGCTGGAAACTTTCCACATGCAAGTCCTCAGTAGCGCTGGTGATGGCTGGCATATCTGGATCTGGTTGGAGTTGTTACTAGAGCCTGCAATTTTAGGAAGAGCAAGGGAAAAATAAAAACAAACCATGTAGCAGAATGCAGGTGCCTGCTACTCTGTTTTCCTACCCCAAGGGAGTTTGCATTTTGCACTGTGCAGCAGAAGAAAGCATTGCCACTGTAGTTCTCCATCTCTTTAAATGTGCCTTCGCACTGAAATCTAAAAGGGTACGCAGTGAAGAGATGTCAGAGAAAGGAAGAAATGGG
>NW_007728676.1:197607-201349 GCF_000696425.1 Galeopterus variegatus | reverse complement strand
AATGTGATCTGGATATGACCTGGGCTACATACCTAGATCTCCCAAACCTGGTAGTATAATTTGACATTTTTTTTTTCTTTCCTTAAAATGGAAAGAGGCCCTTGAGAGAAGGCAGGCATATCTCCTTCTTGTCTTAACTCTGCTAATTAAATAAATAATATTAAAAATATTTATCTCTATATGTGCATATGTCATATAATAAATTGTGTGTATGTGTATATTATATATAAATATATAGATATACATGTATATATAATGAGGTACACTGTACATGAAGAGGGACTCGGCAGTATTTTCCTAAACTCTTATTACTTCGTCTGTGTACAGATAAGCCTGTCTGAGTACCCACAGCTGCTGATCAAACCCTTCCCAAGAGGAGCTTTGAAGTGCAGACCCAGCAGCTGGAAACTTTCCACATGCAAGTCCTCAGTAGCGCTGGTGATGGCTGGCATATCTGGATCTGGTTGGAGTTGTTAGTAGAGCCTGCAATTTTAGGAAGAGCAAGGGAAAAATAAAAACAAACCGTGTAGCAGAATGCAGGTGCCCGCTACTCTGTTTTCCTACCCCAAGGGAGTTTGCATTTTGCACTGTGCAGCAGAGGAAAGCATTGCCACTGTAGTTCTCCATCTCTTTAAATGTGCCTTTCTTCGCACTGAAATCTAAAAGGGTACGCAGTGAAGAGATGTCAGAGAAAGGAAGAAATGGGTGATTCTGGGAACATTTTGGCTTTTTTTGTCCGAGATGTTTAAGTGTGCAGCTGCCAACACCAGGAGACTAAAAAGGATCACTTTCCACTTTTTTACCCTTTGGAAGCTTACACTTTATGTTTTCATATGTAGCTGTTGACATCTACTTTAAAAGGGTGGTACTTAAGCGTTGATATGCATGGGGACTTGGTGACCACCGGGGAAGTGTCCCCGCCCCCTCGGTTGCTCACCCTCTTTCTGTCCCAGCATTTGGCCTGGCTTGATTAATAGGTGCGGGAGGCACAGGGTCCCTGGCAGAGCAGTTCTTTCAGAGCAGGTGGTTCAGCACATTGAGGATCAAAGAACCCAAAGGTGCTAGGACTCCAACAGCTGCAGGCAGCTCTTTGATCTCTGGTTCAGAATATCTACCCACTCCCCAGATCAAGCAGCCCCCTCGAGACAGAAATTTGGGTAAACACCTGTTACTCTGGTGATTTACTTGTAGGTAGCTGAGAGAACGGCAACAACTTCATTGATGGCAGACAACACCCAACAGTCGTGGTTGGCTGTCAGTTCTCTCGCAGGCTGGTCTCACCCTCCGTTTCCTGCAGTATTTACCACTCTCCCATCTCCTGCTGATCTCTCACCCTATACCCCACCCACTCCGGGGGTGGGGCTGGTTTCCTCAATGCACCAGTGAAACACACAAAGATTCGATTGATTATTTAACCAGGAGCTCAGTCCTGATCCTGGAATGTACTCCCTGCATCTTCATCTAACCAAACCCTACATATGCATCCCAGCACATCCTAATACCACGCTCCCCTCAGGATATCTTTCCTTGCTGCAAATCTGGTGCAACGTGGATTGAGTAATTCCTGTGCACCTGGCTCTCTCAGGTTTCTTCACATCCACTGTCTTTTTAACTGATTTCTTACTCTTCTGAAATCCTTTTGCACTTGCAGTAATTATACAGTTTGGTGCTTTTCATTGTTTCTTAGTTAAATCATAACGTTATCCTTGTCCTACCCCGTACTTTAGTGAGAACACAAATCGTTTCTGTTGCTTTTGGACCCTTACTCTTCAATATGGTGTGGAATACAAGAGTAGGTGCTTCCCAACCTGAGTGATATAATCATTAATTAGATCAATTGTTAGCTTCCATTGGTGAAGTATATTGAAATTGACACTATTAAATAATCAAATAATTGACCCTAATTTGTCGGCCGTGTTTTATATTTGGGGGATTGTGTGTATCTTCACAAACACAAGTATGAGTGCAGGATGCTTGTCCACCATCTAGCTACTAGACTATTGATATTAAAGGTTGTGAGGGCTCTGTGCCACTCCGTGACAGCGTCACGTAACTATCTCAGTTCCACGTAGGGTGGCCAATCTCCTCGTTTGCCCAGAAATAAGGGAGTTCCTGGGAAACAGGAATTTCAATGCTAAAATCAGGACAGTCCTGGGCAAACCTGGACATTTAGTCACCCTAGCCATAAGGAATGATTTCCTCAGTGGACGATATTGGCTGGACTTTTATATTAAATACCCAGTAATGGATGGGTGTCAGTTGCCTTTTTTTCAGTTACAGTCAAAATTTTTAATTTGTCATAGGCTCCTTGTAGAGTTTTTTGTTGTGTGTTTGGCCTGTTTGACACTACATGCTGCATAATAGTGTGTCTATACATCTGACAGCTGGTAAAAGAAAAGCCCTCATTCACTGCCAGAAGCTCAACAACTTTTTCATCTATCCACTCCTTCATTAAACATAGAGTGCTGTACTCATAACCATTTTAGAGTTATATTCATCAGGAAATATTCATTCAGTGTAATTTTTTTTAATGATTTAAAATACCTGGCTCTAGTAAGGATAGTACAACAAAAGAGATTAAAATACAATCAGCACTCCGTATCTGCAGATTCTGCATCCACAGATTCAACCAACCACAGACTGAAAATATTTGAAAAAAATAAGTAAGTAATAACAGTGAAAATAACTCAAATAAAAAGCAATACAGTATAACAACTATTTACATAACATTTACATTGTATCAGGTATTCTAAGTAACCTAGAGATGATTTAAAGTATACGGGAGGATGTGTAGGTTATATGCAAATACTATGTCATTTTATTTCAGGGACTTGAGCATCTTCAGATTTTGGTATCTGCAGGGGTCCTCGAACCAATCCACAGATACGGAGGGACTATTGTATACCACATTTACCTGGTTATAGCTTAATGCTCAGAAACTTCTAATTTTCTTTTTCCTGCTGAGCTTTCTAGCTTATCTTTAGAATAGAGATTTTTTAGGCCTCCTAGCTAAAGCTGTTGCTTAAATTGAATGTATCTGCTTTCAAACTATGCAATTACCTACTTGTGTGCCTAATGACTATCTTCTCTCAGCACTTCTGGTCTCATCAGAAAATGTGAATATACCTGCCAGAGAATATTATCTACTTTCCTGCATTCTCCTATCCATGTGATTTCCAAGCCTTTGGATAACTTTGAATAAAAACTAGCCATATTTCTAGTGCAAGATGAAACCACTTTCCTGTGCTGATCTGCATAAATGAGCCTATTTGGTGAGGTCTCAATTGCTATCTTATACATATCAAAACATAAACGGCCATGCAGCCTAAAGGAACAGGTATAATGTCATACAAATGTTTCAAATACTCTATTGAAACTGAGCTTGTCCTACCTACATCACTCTACTAAGAAGTGGATTTACTTTCTGAAATATTCTTCAGTAATTTTGCTTTAAGATCTTTAATTAATCTATATACATTCCTTGTTCCCTCAATATCTTCCTAATATTTGATTTTTGAATCTTAGCTAACGTTACGACTGAATTGAATGTTTGCTGCCCCTACTCATAGGAATGAAAAATTCTATTTGTACTGGCCGGGATTCCTGTTTTCAGTAACATTCATAGTCCTCTGATTGTATAGAATTTTGCATTTTGCACAGTGCTTGCACAGAGTGGATTCTACTTGATCATCATAAAATTATTTTCAGGCTTAGGTTTTGCTCTGAGCTTGGCATGAGAAAC
>NW_007728676.1:178919-197288 GCF_000696425.1 Galeopterus variegatus | reverse complement strand
AAAAATTCTATTTGTACTGGCCGGGATTCCTGTTTTCAGTAACATTCATAGTCCTCTGATTGTATAGAATTTTGCATTTTGCACAGTGCTTGCACAGAGTGGATTCTACTTGATCATCATAAAATTATTTTCAGGCTTAGGTTTTGCTCTGAGCTTGGCATGAGAAACGTGCATAAGGAAGACTCCTCTAGTTATGGAATGACCATATCACAACCAGTTGTTCGCGTGGTATATTTGCTATATTTGTAAATTTGTAAAATGTGAATATTGGCTCCATACTTGAATAAATTATAAGTATTAATGACGACTTTACAGAAGTCAGTAATCAAAAGAACAGACCTCCTAGTTTCTTCTTACAATTCTCTAGTCAACACTTTATGTCACTTGGTGAGTTATATAAAATTTCTCCTCTTAGTTCTATTAATTCGTTTCACAGATATTTATGGAAACCCCCCTCTAAGCCAGGTGCTCTGCAGCCACTGGTAAGAAATTATACTCTGGGCACTGAGGCACATCATGGTAACAGTGGGATGGGCAGGACAGACTTGGTTCAAATGGTCACCAAAAAAAGTCAATGTTTTTGTATTTACAGGTCATTTTAGAGTGAGAATTTTATATTATGTAAAGTATTATTAGTGATTCCAAATCATTTAATGGCTATTTCCCCTATTGACACCACATTTTGAAGGAGTTTATCTGTCCAACCCATTTATTGTGTAATTATTTTCTCATTAGTATTTACCAAAAAAACAAATTGAACTACAATGGTGTTATCTATTGCCAGCCCAAAAAGGAGAAAAAATAAAAAAAGCAATTTATTTCACGTTTTTCTTAGGCTGTATGTCATGATTGTGATATTTCAAAATACTAAAAATCTCCACTACTGATTCAGTGATCATCACTGATTTAATCCAGTTCCCATGTTTATTAATATTATATAACATTTTGCCTATTGACCTGCCAGTCTGTAGTCTAACTGTAGCTAGTCAACCTCTTCTCTGAATATCTATTTTGAGTTTCATAAACAGATGTCTCTGGAGGGTAGGAATTGATTTGGAAAGGGAAACAAAATTTATGGCCTTCATAAAGTCTCAAGGTGCTTTCCTACTTAACTCAAGTGGTTGTTTAATGGGCATGACTTGTTTGTTGCATTGACGATTCTTTGTGTGAATTTACGTCCTAATGGTGGTTAGGTGGACAGTTCCTGGCAGTAGGAGGGGCATGAACAGGAGCGAATGCAGCTGAGCCGAATCGCAAGTGCTCAGCTGGGGACACTGCCCCAGAGCTGCAGTGACCATTCAGAGCCATCACCCTCTGCAAGCCCCAGCCCCCTTCTCTGCACCTTCCACATACCAATCAAATCTTTAATCCTATTTCCTTCAACTGAGACAAAATGATAAATTGTGGTGGTTTAAAACTACTTGGCACTAGCAAGGGGGTGGTGGGGTTGTATTTGGATAATGGAGGGAAGGTGTAGAGAGCCTAGAAAAAGTGGGGTTTTTTGTTGTTTTTCTTTAACCAAAGTTTTCTTTGGTAAAAGTTTCATTTTCCCCAGGGATTCTTTCCCCAATATTCTAAGGTATTTTCTTATACCTTAGAATGTTCATGATGAAATGGTATAGGATACGATTAAATGATGAGGGAGCACATATGATTCACATAAACTTTAACAAAGAAATCTTCAGAATTTGGTTTCCTTAGGCTCACACTTGACATTTCTGCTGCATCATGTAGTTCTCTCCATCTCTTTAATTACCTCACATAATATTATGTAACTAAATCTAAATATTCAGAATTTTTCATAGTGGTTACCAATTTCTGATGAGGTTATTGGTGACTTTTAAATTCTTTTCAGGGTATATTTAAGATTTTTACAATAAACATGAATTACTTTTTAATTAAGAAAAAAGTCATTAATAATAAAAGTTACAGAAGTGCTTGTATAAAAACCCTACATGTATCCTTGCCATAGCCAAGTAGGTTTACCTTTTTATTATTTAGTAAGTCCTCTCTTTCTAAGTACCTGATATTAAAATAGTGAGCCCTATATTTGTATAGTTCTTTACACAGATTTTTTTTACATCATCAGACATAATAATGAATTTAGTAATGGTGACAGGGTGGATCATAATATCCCAAAACAAGGAAATTGTGGATTAGATGTTTTAATCTTGTTTGCTAAGAATTACATGATTCACAAATGTCATGCATATAGCAATATTTCTGAATCCTAGGACAGTTTCCTGCTTTTATATGGTAAAAATAATTAGGAATTTTATGCTCCCATGTGCATAGAATTTTAAATCCCATGGAACACATAAAGAAATATAAGACCCAGTTCCTGCCATCCAGCAGTTTATAATACAGTGGGAGTAAAAGGACATAGGCTGATAAAGAATTAATTAGCAATTCAATTCACGGCACAGTGAAAACTGCAGTGCCTGATACAGTGCCTGGCACATAGAAGGCACTCAAGGAAGGATGGATTCGTGGATGGATGAATGATGGATGGATTGATGGGTGACGGATGGGCAGAAGAGCTGATAGATTGACAGCTTACGGCACAGTGAAAACTGCAGTGCCTGATACAGTGCCTGGCACATAGAAGGCACTCAAGGAAGGATGGATTCGTGGATGAATGAATGATGGATGGATTGATGGGTGACGGATGGGCAGAAGAGCTGATAGATTGACAGCTTAATTAGTTATAGGAGTAGAAAGGAGAAAAGTTCACTGGTCACAGATGGTTGAATTTCAGTAAATGTCTTTTGACTTTTCTATTGGTCAGAGAATACTTCGGTAAAAGCTAGCTTGACGTTTACGAACTAATAAGAGTAGGGCTGACTCTGCAGAGAGGAGGAATGGGGGAATGTCAGGCCAAGGGCAAAGGCAGGGAGTCCAAAAGAGCAAAATCTGACTGGGAGCTGTAAATGAGTGACCTTCCTAAAGCAAAAGATCTGAGGAGGAGGTTGTTTTGAAAGTAGAATGGTACTAAACCCTAGAACACTGTGAATTTCAAGCTGATGTATTAAGTCCATGTGCATGGGAAGCGTGAATAGAAATTTTGGCATAATAAAAAATGTTTAAGGCAAAAACTAGTAGAAGTATGACTTGGTGTTGAATATAAAGATATAACAGACAGTTTGATTCAAAGTGGAGATTTTAAGTATTCCACTGGGATTTTAAAGTATTTTTAGAAAGAATTGCACAGGTAGATCTTGCTATGTCATCATTAAAATATTCCTGTATACAGTAGAAGGTTCTGAAACAGTTATGTCAAATTTAGCTCTAGATCAATAAATATTCTAATCAAGAACTAAATGATTCAAGGACAAGAAACTGGCAAAAAAGTCTAGAGGCCTCCAAATATTGCATGTATAAAGTTTAATAAATTTTTCATATGCTAACAGAAAGGTAATAATTTCTGTTTCCAAGAGTATTCAACCTAATTACTAGATATGTCAGAAAATTGGTATTTTTTGGATGTAAGTTCTTGCACTATAAGAAGTTGTATACAGGGCCGGCCCCGTGGCGCACTCGGGAGAGTGCGGCGCTCCCGCCGCAGGTTCGGATCCTATATAGGGATGGCCAGTGCGCTCACTGGCTGAGCGCGGTGTGGGCGACACCAAGCCAAGGGTTGCGATCCCCTTACAGGTCACAAAAAAAAAAAAAAAGAAGAAGAAGTTGTATACAGTCCTCTGTGGGATGGGAGAACAGGGGAAAGAATGCCAGCAAAGAGGTCAAATCCAACCACCCACTGTGAACCTACAAGACAGAGGCACGGGAAGCAGGCGACTGACTTTTCCATTGGAAAGGAAAACTGCAAGCCTGGGCTGTGTGACGTCACTGCTAATGTACAACCCAGTGGGATTCTAGGCCCTCAGCAGACCAAGGGGCAGCACAGAGCATCCTGGCTGGCATAGTGGGATGGGCTTGGCCCAAAGCTCTGACACATAGGACAAGCTATAGCCCTGAGAATGCTGGGAGAACTTCTGGGACATGAGGCTTCAGAGCACAGCTGCCTCTGGTCTGAGGTGTACCCATCTCCCAGCCCAGTGGCTAGAGGTCAGGAGCAGTTCCCCATTCAGCTAGTGTCACACTCAAAAGTCCAGGAGAGGACAAAGTTCTCCCTCATCAGCCCCATTAACATGCCACACGTCCTCTACTGGGCTGTGATGGCCTCTGGCTGTAACCTTTTAATCGTCATGGCCCAGCCAAGCTACCCAGGTGGAATGTCTGCCAGAGCCTCTGAGACCAGGCAATATCATAAAGGACACAGTCCAGGCTGCAGGCATGGAGGCCTACTTTGTACCTGGCAAATTTCTCTAAAGGGCCTCAACGACAGCAGCGGGTGGGGACAGCAGGCTGTAACAGATGACTCTACCTCCCTGGTTTAATCTCTACTGCCCCCACGTTTCCCTGTGAAGCAGTGATTCTTTTGATTTCTTGTGACTTCATCTGAACATCTGGTATGAAATGGGGGGGATTGTGCTCGCTGGCAAGCAGCTGTCAGAGTCTGGACACACATCTGGCTCTGGGGTCCTGCCCAGATGCCAGGCAAGATGCAGGTCTGGTGCTGCATGCTGGAAACTAAGCCCTGTGGCCTGGCTCTTATCTACTTCCTAATCAAGACCACACGACTTCAAAGTGTTATTTTTTGGTTTTTTTTTTTTTTTTTTCCAAATCCACTACGGTCTTTCTTCCAACCCCCCAAAAAAACTTAAGCCCTGTGGCCTGGCTCTTATCTACTTCCTAATCAAGACCACACGACTTCAAAGTGTTATTTTTTGGGTTTTTTTTTTTTTTTTTCAAATCCACTACGGTCTTTCTTCCAACCCACCAAAAAAACTTCTATCAACCATGCCAACTTTTTAGTTTCTATTCTTGTGGCCCAGTGGGAGGAAGGAATCAAGTGGGGAGACTTCTACAGTTTCTGCCAAGATAAGAAGATGGAAAAAGACACGCCCTTTGTAAGACAGCTCGTGGGCTAAGTTGGGCCTGAGCAGTGTGTCAAGAGATGGATCACATGACAAGGCTTACTTAGAATCAGACCGCACTCCTAAACAGTAAAGCCATGCTGGTGAGATGTCAAGAAGGAGGCAGCCTCACCCTCCACACCCACAGCTAAGGAGCCCTGGGCAGAGAGGAGGGCAAGGCAGAGACTTGACCAAGAGGCAGTCAAGTTGTCTCAGAGAGGATTCATGGTGGCATGGGCCCTACAGGGCAACTTGGCCAGGGAGTAGACCAGCACGAGGAGACCAGAGTCTGGCAAATGAGCCTGCAGAGGTACTCTGGTCCTGGAGGTGCTTACCTCTGGGGAGCAGTAGAACAGGGCAGGGTCCAAAAGTCCTGGAAACAAACTAGTAACCTGTACTTTATGAGCCAAGCTGTTTTTCTTCTTCATACGCCTATCTTTAGCTTTCTTTTGTTCTTCTTTTATACTGAGTAATGGCTTTTGGAAAGGTCAGCCTGTGGCAGTTATGCTAATAGAAACCCAAAGGAGGAGTATGCATCCAAGCTTAGACCAGAATATTAAAGGGAAGCAATATTTCCACCACTCCGCCCCCCAGGAGTGGAGGCAGAGAGAAGCAGAGTAAAAAGACAAAGGAGACCAGAGCTGGGCTTCTTACTAGGTCGCTGTCTTCTAGACATCTCCTTTCTGACACAGATGTTGGAAGTTCCAGTTAGGAGGAGAGTAGCTGTGAGCCCATGGCCAGCCTGGTGCCATCTGGTAACTTCCAGCACCGACTGCGCAGGTGGCTTTGGAAAGCATCCCTGCCCTGCACCCCCGCTTTTCTCTGTCACTAAGGTTCAGCCCCAGGAGGCGGGGGTGGGGGTGAACCAGAGAGCCCAGCACACACTTGCTTTCGTTTCTCCGCGACTCTGGCTGAGCATTCTTCCTCTTCATTGAGGAACTGATAGTAGGCTGTGACCTACTCAGGCAGGGCCCCTGGTTGCTAGGTAATTGCTTTACCACTTCTGGAAAGTGGCAAGATCAGCTGCTGTGAGTAGGCACAAAGGGTCCTTCCCCATGCACTGCGTCTGACCCTGACCCCAGGGTAAGGAAAGCCAGGCTGGGAGAAGCCAGGATCTGCCTGCATTATAAACTCCCTGCCAAAATGATATCCATCACTACATGCACTGCTGTTGTTAACTCTTGGGGGATGTGGAGGGGAGTAGTACACAGAACTTGGTACACTACAATGGCCCCTTAGGAGCAGTCTTTGTTGTCAGGCTTTATTATATATCTTGGGGTTGTAGAGGGATTGCCACCACCATGGTGCTTTCAGGGACTGGGACTATGCAGGGGGCTGTGAGGAGGTGGGGCCTAGGGCCTGCTTTCAGGCCCTTGCCACCCCTGGGGAGTTGGGGATCCCCACCCCAACATGTACCTATCAGTTAACATTTTACAGAGAACTATGGACTACTGCCAGAGGACCTGGGTTCCAGGACTGGTGCTGCTCTTCCACGGATGTATGTCTTTGGGCAAATCGTGCCTCTCTGAGACGGGCCTCAGGTCCTCCATCTGTAAATGAGCATGCCTGCCCTACTAACCTCACATATTCCCTGCAAAGATTAGATAAGCAATAACTGTAAGCTGGGAACTGCTCTACACCCCAGTATCATCCTTGAGTTTCAGCCTCAGAGAGGAAGGAGGCAGGGATGAGAGAAGACACTGTGGCTAAGCTGAAGGAAACAAGGGGTCTGACCCAGGCAGAACAGGGGCCTCTGGGCGCCAAGCAGGAGGAGCACACAGAGCACAGCGGTTGGTCTAGGCTGGTGGATAGTTCAGGGAAAGGTCAGGCTGTCAACAAATATCCAAAGGGCAGGAGGAAAGATGCATGAGGGAGATGGTCAGAATGAAAGAGGACTTCAGTTCTAAACTTAGAAGAGCCCCACCTTACTCCTTGAGAACTGAGGAACTGGTGAGAACTGCCCCAAAGCTCCCAGGACCTCCAGCATTTTGTAATGTATAACTCCACACTCTCCAATAGCCCGAGGCCCCTCATGGAGACAGCCTTCCCTTTCTGGACCAGAGGCCCCAGCAAACTGACTTACCCAAGGCAAGAAGCCTGTACAAGACTGAACTTGAGGTCTCCTCTTGCTAAGTCAGAGGCTCGAAGCCCAGAGCACACTGCTGAGCTCTTACTATACAACCCATTTGTGGCTCTGCCAAGCTGGGTCAAATAGCTGTACCCTCACGAATTGGAGGTAATGGGGAACTGAAATCAAAAGGGAACCATTTTTGTTTTTCTGTACATGAAACTGTCACCACTCTGCTGGGCATCCTCATCCAAAAGAGAAGACACAGGGGCATGAGTCTCCCCAGCAGGAAAACCTCCAACATAACCCAGAAAGCACAGCAGCCCTACAGCTGTGTCCTCCTCCAGGCCAGCGAGAAACTGCATGGGTGGAGGGTGAGCATTCAGAAAGCCAAGATGACAGGGGAGACAGAATGTGCGTGGAGGCAGCCCCAGGGCAGAATCCAGACAGAGTGGGGCCAAGGCCTCTTCTGTTTCCTGGGACGTGATTGAAGCCACAGTGAGTGAGCATCTCTCCCATCTCAGACAGACTCCTTCATAGCTCCAGCTACCACGCAGATTGCCCTGGGCCACTGGAGGAAGGAACCATTTGCCATAACCTGCCTGGGTCAGCTCTTTATCCTGTAGTCCAGGGAATGAATCACACTTTGTAGATGAGCAGCAGGGGTGAGGGAGGAGCTCTTCTTTAAGAGTTGGCACTTCATACAGACAACCTAGTTCTTTTCCCACTTCTTCTATCACTGGTTTGGGGATCTTGAGCAAATTTCTCAACCTCTACTTCCTGATCTGGAAAAGGAATGACTCTATGATTCTAAGTTCCATTCTACATTCTAGCTTTCAGTTTTTTGTTTTTGTTTTTTAAAGATGAGCGGTAAGGGGATCTTGGCTATGCATGATCTTCCAGGGTTGCCTGGGGTAAGCACTGCCCACAGCCAGAGTCCCCCAACCACAGGGAAGACCTGGCAGGGGAGACTGTCATGCCTTCTGCTGTCCAGCCATGCCCAAGTGGTCAGGGAAAGAGAAAGACCCTGGACATGGAACATAATAGGAAGTCAGGATCCTAGGTTCCAGTTCTCATCTTGCAAAGGATTTGGGGGAAAAGCCTTTCCAAAACTGCTTTTCAACCTGTAAGAGACATCCCTGGCTTTTCAAATGATGCCAGACACTCCCCTGAATGCCAGACCTATCTAGCCCACTAACTTCTGGACACTACCTTAGATGATGTACCTTCAGGGTACCCAAAAGTACCTCAAATTCAACCTGCCCCAAACCAAACTCATGCACGTTCTAATCCCCTCAAACACAGTCCTTTTTCTGTATTCCCAATTTCTGGTAAAGGGTCCTCCATCCATCTGACCCTGAAACTTAAGTCATCTTTGACCCCTCTTTCCTGCAATCTCCCACAGCCTATCTATATCACAAAGCCCAAGTGATTTTTATCACCCAAATCTCTAATTTATTTCTCTACTCACAACTACAATCATCATTCCATGCAAGGAAATGTCATCCTTCACCTACAGTAGCCTCCTAACTACTAAAGCGCCAGATCTACTAAAGATTCCTTCTACACAGGGAAGCCAAAGTGATCTTCACAAACACAAATCCCATCAGATCCCCATCTCCAACTCCTCCCAGCAAGACAGCCAAACCCACCCAATGCTCCGGGGCAAAGTGCAACTCCCCAAATGCCCACAAGGCCTGGCTGAATGACAGGATTACCCTGAGACCAAAACAGAACAGGAATGTATGGGAGTTGCTGCTCACTCCAGAGACCTAGCCCCACTCCTGGGGTGGCTTCAAATTCCTGGGTCAGGCTTGGAATTGGTTCAGCCTTGCCAGGACTGTCCCCTCCCCCACTTGCAGACCTCATGTGACCACAGAAGGGAAAGGGAGCTGGCGGCCAGGCAGGGGAAACCCAGCTGGGCTGAAGCCAGGCGCTGTGTATTTCAAGAAGAAGAGGTGATAGAGCACTAGCAGCATCACAATGGACTGCCAGTGGCTGTGGGCCGGCTGAGAGAAGGCAGCTGTGGAGCATAAAACTCAAGGAGTCTACCTCTTCCCTCTTATCAGACTGACCCCTGGCAGCCTTGCAGCCTGTAGAGAACAAGCAGTCATTAACAACCCCTCTCACACTTCCTGCAAGCTCAATCATACATGCCCAGCCCAGCCTGAGGCTGCCGGAAAGCCTGCGCCTTCCTCCCCTGCCAGGGTGGGTCTTGGGGCCCATCTCTTGGCCAGACCTCAATCCTGCCCCTCCTTCTTGGGCATGATCCAAGAAACCTTATGCTCTGCTCAAAATGGCCTCCTCAAGGGCCCCAAATGCCCCTGCCTTTTCAGTTCAGGCCTTTTCATCTTGGTACATGTGGCCTTCTCCTCACCACCTTCCCTCTCTCCTCTGCCAGGAGACCCTACCCCGCCCCCTTCCAGGCAGGCTGTCAACTGTCAGCAGATATACCCCATGTCCAACCCCCCTGCTCCCCCCACTGCCCGCCGTGATCAGCTTGTGATTTCACCTCCCACCCAGGCTCTGGGAAAAAAATCTAGCTAGAGTTGAGCACAGGACATAAGCGGGTGGGGGAATTTGGAACAGAAAAAACAGTAACACTATTAACAGCCACCCCAGAGCCTAAATGGTGGCCAGTGTAAGGAGGAATGTGATGAGAGACCAGATGGGATTTTCTGCTTGAACCCAGGACACAGCCAGAGCAAGCGTTGGGAGAGGGGAATGAGGAACTACTGAAAATGTGGAAACTGAGAAAACTGAGAACAGCTCCCTTGGCTGCAGGAGCCTGTTCTCCAGAGAGATACCAGAGTGGGCTGGCTGCTGTTTAACACATCTCAGTGGGTTAGGAGAAAGGTCAAACCAATTCCCACAGACATCTGATGACTGCATGATGGTGTCCTGGGCCCCCAATGCTACCTCCCCACTCAGAATGTGGTACTCCCCTGTCAGTTAGGTCGACCAGATGGTTTGAGAGCAAATCCTTGAGGAGGCCTTCAAACTTTTAATTCATAGATGAGGACTCTGAGGCCCAGAGAGGGGCAGCAGCTTGCCCAGGGTCACATAGCACCAAACTCTCTGTGGATAGCTAAGGCAGCAAGAATCCTATATGCATCCAACCAGACTGAGCTCTGGACTGTGAAAATCATCAGGCCCCCTGAGTAAACAAGCTGCTTCCCCTCTGGAAGAGCCAAACAGCCCAGCCCTGTGGCTCATGGGCCCTTGGCCAGGCCAAGCCTCCACCTGGGCCTTGGGGCTGCCAAGAGAGGGCCTGCTGGTTCCTCTCCCTGTTCTGCACAGGATGAATGGCAGGGTAGGTCCACAGACCTGGGATGGGCAGAAATTGGTAGGACTGGCAGCATGGGTAGAAAACAACACCCTCCTAGGGCTGGCTAGTGGCTCACTTCGGAGAATATGGTGCTGATAGCACCAAGGCACGGGTTCGGATCCCTTTATAGGGATGGCTGGTTGGCTCACTTAGGAGAGCGTGGTGCTGACAACACCAAGTCAAGGGTTAAGATCCCCATACCGGTCATCTTTGTATAAAAAAAAAAAAAGAAAAAAAAACAACACCCTCCTAGGGCTGGCTAGTGTCTCACTTCGGAGAATATGGTGCTGATAGCACCAAGGCACGGGTTCGGATCCCTTTATAGGGATGGCTGGTTGGCTCACTTAGGAGAGCGTGGTGCTGACAACACCAAGTCAAGGGTTAAGATCCCCATACCGGTCATCTTTGTATAAAAAAAAAAAAAGAAAAAAAAACAACACCCTCCAAAGTACTTCACCCAGTTTTGAAGAGGCTGAGACATACAGACCGCTGGGAATCCTCTGTGTAGACCACTGGAAATGCCACTTGAGAGATTAAAACTCACATTCATCCTAGAAGTTTGCCACTGGTGCTTTGAGGTCAAGCCTATGTTGCTTTTCAGACACTGAGTAAATTCCTTCATCAAATAGCTACTACTTTGGCCTCGGGCTGAACCTCCTTGACACAAACTGTTTACCCCTACTTTGCAGTACCTTCCTGTCTAAGGAAGTGCCCACGTTGTCCTTCTTCCACTGGAACAGCCTAAGTGGGGACCCCATTCCTCTCCACACCCGCTTTGGGTTTTGGGTCTAGAACCATCTTCCCCTACCCATGGCACCTGAGGTCTCTCCCTGAGCTAAGCTGGAGGCTCTAGGAACCAGCCAGAGGCTAAGCAGGCTAGGGTCCAAGGAAATACCAAGTCCTCTGAGATAGGAAGGAGCAGAGAGAAGGCTGCCCCAGAAATTCCCTGGTGGCCCGGCAACTCGAACCCAGGACTAACACTGCTTCCTAGTGATCCCAAGACAGACAGGAACAGAGGCATCGGAGGCTCTCAGGGGCTCTCTCCCTCCCTTGCCTTTCCCACATGGCCTCATTCCCTTCCATTGCTTTGTTTTCTTGCACAGCAGGACTCAACACAAATCCACAGAAACCGTGACTTCCTTTTGACACTCTGGTTCCAATCCACTACTGAACTTGGGTGGGAATGAGAGCTGGGAGAACCCCACTTATGGGGAAGAGGAGACTCAATGTTCTACTAATGTCTCTTTCAAACTCAGAAGAACCCTACAAAGAAGGCAGGAGAGAGTGGGAGTGGGGGAGGTAGCGTGGAGTGGAGCAGTGGGGCAATGGGGCAGGGAGATCCCCACCTCACCCCCACAATCCCTCACCTGTGCCTCTTCTCACAACCCATCTCTCATCTTCCCCTCTTTGCTTCCAGCCCTATCCCCTCCAAATTCCCCTTTGCCACAAAAATAAAGAACTTGCTGATTTTTCCTCACCAGAGCAGTTCCCTTCAGACCAATGTGCTATTTGCATTTGTTAATGATTTTCTTCCTCAGAAAGCTGCTGACCTGCTAAGGCTGAGGCTGTCACCTGCCTGCAGGGCTAGGACTAGACACCTGAAGAATTCAGGAAAGAAAAGGCACAGCAGGGTGAGAACTGCTCCCCGGGGTCCCTGGGTCATGCCCCAACAGCTCAGGGACCCTCCACCTTCAGCCCTGCAATTCTGCCTTTTCAGGAGCAAGAGAAACCTCTTTGCCTGAGGACAGCCTCAAGCACTAACCACATAGAACTGGGGCTGCCTTCTGTGCCCCTCTGGCACGTCTGTACCCTGATCCTGGATAGAGAGAGAAGGAGAGAAAAGAAAAACGGATGCTACAATAATGATTTATAAATAAGCAACAAGAAGTACCATACTCTAGAATGGCTGCTTAGGGACAGAGGCAGGTGTCCCTGGTGAGCACAGCATAACTGGAGGAAAAGCCTGTTTTCCCCAGAGAGCAGGCAAAGTTCAATGGGCAAAGCTCACAGTTCAGGAAGAGGTGAGAAACAGAGGACTGCCCTATGTCCTGCTGGCTCTCTGTCACCTCAGCATAAGTTGCCCACCTACTCTGGGCTTCCTCACTTGCAAAGAAGGTCACATCCACCTGAAGGAAGAAGCTGTGTTGAGGATCCCCTTAATTTTTTTCACATCTAATACCAAAACTACATGTGTTGTGTTAATATTACTACTGTACAAATAAAAATTTAGCATCAATATCAAAATAAAGATTACATTTTTTCTCTAGATTTCCCTTGTTCACCTTATTGTACATGGTGATACCCACTGCATTAATAGACGGTAAAATATAATATATATTTGAATTGAGGGAAACAGTCTTCTTTACTCCAGGAAGATAACCTGCTCTGAGAATCTGTGGGAATAAAGCACCCTTCGGCGTAGCTTCTCCTGCCCTCACGTGAGAGGACCCTGTTCCCTCTCTCCCACCCATTCCTATAGGAAGAAACTCCCCCAGTGCTCAGCTTGAAAGGTGGGGTGACCCAAAGCCCAGCCTACGCCCTGAAGCCCTAGAAGAGATCTGCAATGGCAATATGAATTGTTGTAACCAATATGTTGCAATCACAATAATGATTTATAAATAAGCAACAAGAAGTACCACACTCTAGAATGGCTGGTTAGGGACACAGGCAGGTGTCCCTGGTGAGCACAGCATAATTGGAGGAAAAGCCTGTTTTCCCCAGACAGCAGGCAAAGTTCAGACCCTCTCCTTGCAAAATGTCACCTGGAGATGTCTGCCCTCATGGTTAGCAAGGACTTACTGTTAACAAGCATTCTGAGCAGAAAGGGAGAAGACGTAGGTCTCAGAGAGCTGGGCCAGGCCCTCTGTATGTGGGAATGTGGGGGTGGGAGGGAAAGCTGGGACATGGGAACTGAGAGGAGAGAAACAGGAAGAAGTCCATCCCAGGCTGAAGGGTGGAGACAGAGATGCAAAAGTGCTGAGCGGGCCATGAAGCCCAGAATGTACAGGGCCTCCAGGGCTGTGGCCCACTGCCTCAGAGCTGAAGCCCCAAACCTCATGCAGCCCCAGGTCGGAAATAATGAACTCATCAGGATTGCAGGTGTGCTGTCAGCATCTACACGCAGCCCTTCCAAAGCAAGGACACCTCATCTTCTCCTGAAACCCTTCCTCTTCCTGACTGTCCATTCCAATAAAGGCACCAACCCTCATCACCCACACAATGAAACGCCAAACTCCAGCCAATCAAGTGTCTGTTCCGAAGATGCTATCTACTTGTGCAACCTCTCTAGAATCAGTCCCCTTTCTATTTGTACTGCCTACAAGTTTCAGCCTTCATGACATCTCACCTGTACCCTACCTAGTTTTCTGTGTCCTCACACCCTTCTCTCCCTGTCCGCTTATAACCCAGTTATTTCCTGCTGCCAGTCTGCCCTGAGTCTGCTCAGAAACTTGTCAGACTAAAGTACCTCCTTTGCCACCTGCCAGTTCAAGTATTTGTCCAGCACCTGTCTAGACTGATCTCTTGCAGTGTCCATTTCCTCTTCTTTTGGGGACTTTTGCTTTCAGATACAGTCTGTGAGAGATTGCCTACCATACCACCAGCCCTTCCCTGGCCAAGGAAGAGAACATGGCCCAGGCCGGGCCAACCAACTTTTCTTCCTTGGGATCTGAATTCCCTGTGATGGCAAAATTACTTAGCACAGTTGGAGCAGACTTATCCTGGAGACAGTGGTACCCTGAAGAAGCTGGCATTTGGTTCCTGCCACACCCACTCCAAGACCCTGGAGGGAACCTGGGTCATGAGTCATCTCTCTGATTCTGTAATTCTCATAGTCTTCCAAGGAAGTCTTTTCTTGCCAAAGTTGGCCAAGTTGTTGCTTGCGACCAAACAGGATCTTTTCAGTACTCTCAAAATACATCCCGTATACTCTAGCCAAAAGGGACACCACCCTAAATGTGCCCTGTGATGGCCTCTCTTTGCACCTGTTGGCCTGTACGCCTCTCCAGCTCAAGGGCACTGCTGGAACGCCACCCTTCAAGGCCCACCTCAATGCCTCCTCTGAACCTTCTACAGGGATGACTTCTACCTCCTTTACACTTACAAGCCACTGGCTGCACGTCTGCCTTCCACTGTAGACATACTGGTGTACCTGTCTTAACCCCCTCTGAGAGGACAGTGACTTGGTCACTGTCTCCACCACAGTATTCAGCATAGTTCCAGGCTCAAAAAACTCATCAGACTCTTGGGGGCAGACAACCCCAAAGGACAATTAAAGGTTTGCTGGGCAAGACAGACTGTAAGTGACTAGGAGCGTAGGGTGTGCCATCAGAAAGACCTGAGTGTGAATCCCAGACTACCTGTCTGAGTTTGGGCAAGTCTCATAAGTTCTGTAAGTCTCAGTTCTTCAACTATGAAATGACAATTATGCCAATTTTGCTATCACCTGAAAGCATCAAGCACAGTGCCTGGCTGGCAGTAAGCACTCAATGAACAGCAGCCATTATTCAAGCTATTAGTAGCAACTGGTTTAGCAGACACAGTCAGAGGGTTGGAATCAGGAGTCCTGGGCCCACTGTGTGACCCACAGTGTATCTCTCTGTTCCTCAATAACCCTATGTGGGGCTATATCTGCCTTATAAATCTCCCACTGACCTGTAAAACAACAGATGGAAAAATGCTTTGCAAAGCACTACGTAAGTGATTCCTCCTGCTTTTCTAAATTTCAGAGATTCCCAGGCATCCTGTCCAGTGTGCACTCATGGCACAACCTTACCTGGCAGGAACCCCAACCCGCTCCATCTGGGAGACAGGTACAGGGCAGACAAGAGCCCAGATCAGCATCTGCTTCACTATGTCCACACAGCCACCCTCTTCCAAAGCCCTGGTTCCTAAATATTCCCTTGGTCATGATGCCTTCTTTCAAATAACCATGAGGCAATGCCCACCAAGTGGTTACAGTGGAACTGGCAAATAAGGTGCCACAACTCACCACTGTCATTAACCTAGCCAACCCTGAGCAGCATCAGAATGAAAGAAAAGGCCAAACCAATGCAGCTGCCAGAACAAGACTGGGTGGGTGCTGTGAACTGATTGTGTCCCCCAAAGTTCATATATTAGAAGCATAATTCCCACTGTAACTGTTGAGAATGGGAAATCCTATTACAGTAATTGAAAGGTGGGGCCTTGAAGAGGTGGTTGGATTGTAGCACCATGATATAGTGAATGGATTAATAATGGTGGCCAGACGCGCGGTTCTGAGGGCTTTAAAAGGAGAGCATATGAGAGTCTCTCTCGCTCTGCTCTGCTGTGCTTTCTGCCATGTGACACCCTGCATTGCTGTAGCACCACCTTACCAGATGTGTTTCCCGGACTTTGGACTTCCCAGTCTCAGAAACTGTAAGTAATAAATTTCGTTTTCTTACAAATTATCCAGATCCGTGTATTTTGTTACAAGCTACAGAAACGGACTAAAACAATGTGACAGCAAGGTGGAAGGAAATCTCTCTTAAGACTTTACATCTGCCTGGATTAATTTCCCAAGCAATTATGATGACCCCAAACCAGCGGTTCTCAAAGTGTTAGCCCCAAGGAGCTGGGTAGAGATGCAAATTCTAGGTCCCATCTGGAGTGACTGAATAAAAAACCCTGGGAGTGGAGCCCAGTAGTCTGTGCTTTAACCAGCATTCCAAGGGGAATCTGATGTCAGTCAAGTATGAAGAACTCTGCCCGAAACCTTCACCCATGAGACTCTCTGCTTTAACACAAACATTTGCCGAGCACCTACTATGAGCCAAGGACTGAGCCCAGAGGTGGTATTTCAGAAATGAGGATGCATTTGAAAAACTTCCAGTCTAATGGGGTTCAAAAATCAGGTATACAAATACCACCAAAACAAGGCAGAATGTGGTATAGAACAACGAAAAGGAATCCATTTCCCACCCCTCTCCCCACGCCCTACCCCTCAAATATCTTGCATGAAAAGAGAACACTAGTTCTAGGAAAGCCTTGCTGCTCTGCCTTCTCCTGTCCCCCAATCCTGCTATTTCAGACTTCTCAATTCCAGGTGGCCTTCTCAAGAACAGTGATCCTCACTCTGAGACATGTCTGAGGTCCAGAGGCTTGGTTTGAGGGGAAATGTTCCATGAGGCCACACCCACTGGTTCTCAGGGTCTTTGAAATTGGCTGTCTCTGGCATTTGGGTTCAGAAAGCTCCTTGGGGCCCATCAGCATGCCACAGCACATCACAACAATGCACTCCTGGGCAGGGTCACTCCCACGGGCCCCTGGCAAGCTTGCGACCGAGTGTGCAGATGTAGACATAAACACTGCACAGACAGTTGGCCTCCTGGCCTCTCTCCCTCCACTCTCAAGTTACAAGGTTAAAAGCATCCTATTCACAGCCAAGGGGGGAGAAATGAGAGGCGGGTGCTGAAGAGGGGAACCATCTGGTTCAGATCAAGATTGCTCATTCACAACCCCACCGAAGTCCGGGAGCCTCCCATCCATTCCTGATGGCTCAGAGGTTTCCCTCCCTCCCTCACCCCCTTCCTACTGGGAAATTGGGGATTGGGGTAGAAAGGGACCAACCAAAGGAAAATCTGCTGAAGGATGATGACAAAACAAAAAACAACCATACAAGCAAGTCTGTGCCACCTCTCCGAACCCTCGTTCCCTCTTCCCTTCAAATCCTGAACACCACGACTAAACTTGAGATAACTGCCTTCACTGTGCCTTCCTCCACAAAGAGCTCAGAGCACCTAGCAGGCATCCCTTCCTGAAAGCACACCCCCCTCCAAAGTTAGCAGTAAAAGCCAGGTGAGGCTTAGGGGTGTGGTCTCCCAGACTCCTCTTATGCCACCCTCTCCAAAAAGATAGGCGGTGCCTTCCATCTCAGAGGGACTTCGGAGCCCACCAGGCATAAGAGGAAGGGATGGCCAACCAGCTTCTAGACATCTGTCCCAAGACAAGGCAGGGGTGTCAGTTACTGGCTAGGAATGACTTTCCCAGAGGCCCCAGAATGCCCTGAATCCCCCAAGGTGGGTTTGGTTGAAAGAGGCTCGCTTTCTCCCAACACAACCTTAGCCTCTGTTCTCCAGTTAGCTGTAAAGCAAGAGGCAAGATAGGAGATGGATGCAGTTGGCGAGAGAGAGAAATCAAAAGGCTAACTTGAGCAAGCCAGCAATGGGTGGGTGACTCCTCTTACAGGCAGAGTGCCAGAAGTGGGATATGGGAAGGAGGAGGGGAAAACAGAAGTGGTGAAAAGCTAAAGGGGAGACTAAAGGGAGGTCAGCCCCGAGTGCAGCAGGGGCCGGGAAGTTTGGTCCAGTCAGTCACAGGGGAATGACTGGAGGGAAGAAATTACAATTCCATTCCAAGGCATGAAAGGGATTAGAGAGACAAGGGATGGGGCTCAGGCCAGCCTCCACAGGACTGGCTCACTGGCCAAGTTTCAGGCTTGCGCCATCCCTCAGTTTCTCCAAAGTGGGAAGGAGGTCAAGATGTGAGAACGGGGCCACTGAGAGTGGCTAGGCGGCAGTGCCAGGAAGGGGAAAGATTACAGGGGAAAGTGCAGAGAGGTGCTGATGGTGCAAACAGCCTCTAGACAAGAGTGGGGCAGGGGTCTCCAGGTAGAGCAGAGGCTGGGAGCGCCCAGGGCTTGGGGGTATGAACTAGGTAGTGGACTCCAAGTCGGGGCTGGGGGCTGCCGGCAAGGAATGGAACACGAACGCCTGGAAGGCTGGGAGCGGCTTGATTTGCAGAAGCAGAAGGCGGGGATCGGGAAGGAGGCCAAGGCAAGCGGACCCCCGCCCACACGGGGGAGCCCAGCGCCCCGACCCGGGGGAAGTTGCCGGGCTGGACCGGACCGGTGTGGGCCGCCGGGCCGAGCCCGCTGCCCGCACAGAGGATGTCTGGGGCAGCTAGTGGCCCGGGGAGCCCCGCAACCCATCCGCCCTCATGCCGCCCGCGCACCTCACTCAGCGCCGGGCGCCGCGCGG
>NW_007728676.1:174326-178119 GCF_000696425.1 Galeopterus variegatus | reverse complement strand
GTCCCGCCTTGCCCGGCCCAGCCCTCCCCGAGCGCCTCCGCCGCCGCCTCAGCCCGGCCCCTCCCCCCCCCCCCGCCCCGCCTGAAGGGAAGGGTGGGGGATAGGGGGCGGCTGCCCCCTCCCCATTCACATCCTCCCCGTCTCTCCCCTCCCTGCTCCTCCCGCACGCGCGCGGGCATGCTGGGATATGGAGTCCAGCCGGCGCTGTGCCGCTAGGGGCGCCCCGCATCCGGGACTACCACTCCCAGAAGACAGCGCGGCCCGCCCCAGGGACTATGGGCTTTGTAGTTGGGTCGGGGCACAGGGGGTCTACCGCGCAGGAGGGAAGCGGAAATCTCAGTTCCCTGACGGCCAGTCTCCCGGCCGCTGAAGCGGGCGATGTGTAACCTGCGGTGCCCCGGGCCCGGGGTGGATACCTGGATCCTCAGGGAGGTGCCAACTAGCAGAGGATGGTTCTCAGATGTCTCATGGCCAGCTGCTGCAGAGCCCGGTCGTGGGGGGTGGGGGGCTGTTCCCACTTGCGTGCGCAAAGAGACGCGACCTGAGGCCAACTTGGCTTCATGCCCGGGCCCTAGAAGCCAAGGCTGCGTTGGGGCCGCTGCGCCCAGACTCGAGGAGAGCTAGCCCCAGTCAGCGGTGTGGGCGTGGGCGTGGGCGTGGGGTTTGTCCTCGCCAGACTTTGTGCTTCCCATGTGGGAGAAGGGAGCTGAGAGTCTGTGGGTTTCCTAGTGCCCTCACCCACTGAGGCATCTCCTTATTCCAGTCTCTCTCTTTTAGATGCCTCTAGCTTTCTACTGTTTAGAGTCAAGTGCACGCATTTTAAATATTTTTCTGTCTCTTCTACTTACCATGTCTTTCTCCAACTTCCAAACCTAGCTCACAGCCTTTATGAAGCTCCAGGTGGACCGCAGTTTCTCCCTCCAAGCTTCTTCCCGTTCTCAAACTTTGAGCTATATCTAATTCTCCTGGAGAGCTTGTTCAAACACAGATTGTTGGCCCCTGCCCCCAATTTCTGGTTCAGCAGCTCTAGAGTGGACAGCAGAATTTGCATTTCTGACAAGTTCCCAGGTGATGCTAATTCTGCTGGTCTGGAGAACCATTTTCAGAAGCCAGCTGTTGGTGTTTGTTGGCTAGAGTTCTGGCATTGTCCTTCTTAGATGGCCCTGCTATGGGATAATAACCTCTGAAGAGCCAGGCCCTGGAAGGCAGGGTCCCAGTCCAGTTTAGCACAGGGATGCTCTGTTTAATAGTAATAAACAAGTCAGTGCACCCAGTAAGGGAAGATGCACCTGACTGAAAGGTGTTTCAGAATTTAGCCCTTGACATTCGCAATAAAGCTGGGAAGGTTTTTCTGTTGTGAAGAGGGCCAGCAGAAATACACCTCCTGCTACCTCTCTAGCTCTGGATGCAAGCGAGGGGTTGTGATCTAAAAACTCCTAGGCCAGGGTGAGCTCCCTAGAATCTGCTACTTCTGGGTAGGCTATGACCTAAAACAGGCAGGGGGAGTGAAAGGTGGGAGGTAGACTTCTGGCTGGTCAGGTGTCTGAAAGTGGCTCTCGTTCAGACCCTGGCAGACCCTCCCTGCTGCCTATTATTCTGCTGTTCTTGGAGCAACAAACTACCGAAGAGGAAGCTTGGCAAACACCACCCGCAGGCATGATCCCAGACTCTTCTAACTGTGAGGTGACCAAGATACTCTCCTCAACCAAACTCTAGCCAGGCTCCACTGAGCCTTCTTTTCAACTAGGCCTCAATGTTGGCCTATAAAACTATAGATACTCAACACAAAGGATTTCATCCACCCTCCTCCCTCCACATTAAAAGGACTTAAACACTGACATAACTTATAATCCTTAAGATGACCCTATCCCCTCCTAAAGTGCGTGCCTGAGAAAGCTCAAGGCTGCAAAAGGTATTGTTTGTTCTAGCCAACACCTGACCATAGGCCCCTGACCATTCTTTCTTAGAGTATTTACTAAAAAGGGCTTGCAATTGTGAATCTTTCCTCTGTCCCTTTGAGATGTATATGTACCTCCTACAGCTCAGGAGTGCTTTTCTCTAGGACCTGAAAGCTATTCCTTTAAGATGTAATTACCAGGAAGGATAGGGTCTCTGTCTCCCAGACTTTGTGGGAGGATAGAATCCTAACTTTGTTTTGTTTTGTTTTTTGGCAGCTGGACAGTATGGGGAACTGTGAATCCTAACTTTGATGATTGCCAGCTAACAGACACAGCTTTACGCTGACCAAACCTTTGTAATTTTTCACTTTCCTGATGCTACTGAGCCCCTGCTTGTTACACTTCCCACTGTGTAACAGAGATGAAAAAAGGATTACTCAAAGCACCATGAATGCGTTGAGAAGCCCAAAGCGTCTGTATCCTAGAGAAAAATTGGGTTACAGCACCCATTCAAAGTTAGCTTCTGTCTTATTGTATAAGACAAGGAAGTTTCACAAGAAAATTCAGTTGATTCAATCATTACAAAAAGACACAAGGACAAGGGCAGAGTTACAAAGGTTATCTATGGCTAAGTATAGCTTACTAGTAACATCAGTAAAATAAAGTGCCATTACAAAGTACAATTAGTGAAAAGCTAAGTTGGTCAAACTGGCTCATTATCTTTTTTTTTTTTTTTTTTTTTTAATAAAAGATGACCGGTAAGGGGATCTTAACCCTTGACTTGGTGTTGTCAGCACCACGCTCAGCCACTGAGCTAACCGGCCATCCCTATATAGGATCCGAACCTGTGGCCTTGGTGTTATCAGCACCGCACTCTCCCGAGTGAGCCACAGGGCCGGCCTGAACTGGCTCATTATCTAAAGTATAACCTCTCAAGCAAAAGTTACATTCTTATGAAAAAATCTAATACAATTATCTCTAAAGTTTCCCCCAGGGCCGGCCCGTGGCTCACTCGGGAGAGTGCGGTGCTGATAACACCAAGGCCCCGGGTTCGGATCCTATATAGGGATGGCCGGTTAGCTCAGTGGCTGAGCGTGGTGCTGACAACACCAAGTCAAGGGTTAAGATCCCCTTACCGGTCATCTTTTAAAAAAAATAAATAAAAATAAAAAAGTTTCCCCCAACAGACAGCTTGCCCCTAGCAAACATTTTTTCCACAACTTTCCCTTCAGCAATTCTTAAAATCTCTTAACAGGATCAGTATGACAACCACCTGTTATCTCTAAAAACATTAAAGTATACAATCCCATACCTAAACAGTGATTAGAGTTGATTAGATGGGCTTCTGCCATCTTTTTTGCTATCCTTGGGCTGTGGCCCCCTACCCGAGGGCTTTTGCCCTATGCATGCATTTACCTAAAAACCCTATTCTAAAATCAAATGAGAATCAACATTATTTAATTTAGAATTGATTAGATATTTAATTTAGAATCAACATTATTTAATTTAGAATCTGTGGGCTGTGGCCCCGTACCCTGAGGGCTTTTGCCCCATACATGCATTTACCTAAAAACTCTATTCTAAAATCAAATAAGAATCAAGATTTCTACCCCCTCAACACCTGCTTGCCACCTCCCCACTCCATCACGCTTCCTCATCCTCCCTTCAAAACACCCATCATGGGCTGGCCCTCGGCTGACTTGGGAGAGCATGGTGCTGACAACACCAAGTCAAGGGTTAAGATCCCCTTACCTGTCATCTTTAAAAAAAAAAAAATCTGGGCCGGCCCGGTGGCGCACTGCGTTTAGTGCGCCGCTTGGGAAGTGCAGCGGCGCTCCCGCTGAGGGTTCGGATCCCACATACAGACTGGTTCCCGCTCACTGGCTGAGCGAGGC
>NW_007728676.1:168421-173326 GCF_000696425.1 Galeopterus variegatus | reverse complement strand
TGATCATTTGCAGACCAATTTTGAAGGGTATTCAAAAATTCAGGGGCCGGCCCGGTGGCGCACTCGGTAGAGTGCGGCGTTTGGGAGCGCGGCGGCGCTCCCGCCGTGGGTTCGGATCCCATATAGAGACCGGTCCGCTCACTGGCTGAGCACAGTGTGGGCGCGACACTGGGGGTTGCGATCCCGTTGCCGGTCACAGTATGGGCGCGACACTGAGGGTTACGATCCCGTTACCGGTCACGAAAAAAAGACAAAAAGGAAAAAAAAACAAATCTGTCCATACCACCTTAATTAGTGGCTGGGCTTTCAAAATTTTTGACAAAGTGGGTGTCTACTCTGGGTCTTAGGGGTACAGTCTCTAAACACCCCTCACCCCATTCACTATTGGCCACAAGGGTGAGTTATCCCTAGGCCCTTGGGCAAGTAGCCAAGTGGCCACTGGACCCTGACTAAAGCTGACTCAGGAATGCTTTTCTGTTTTCTTTAGATATGTGTCCTCAGCACAGGCCGTGGGGGGTTGAAGTAATCCACATGCAGCCTCATGTTCTGCCCATAAAACCAGCTGCCAGGCCCTTCTTGCAAGGACTTTGCCTGTGCACTTGAGCCATGTGCAATGGCAACATTCCCTCACAGGAAGAAGTTTTTTGCTTTTTATTTTTATTTTTTTGGCAGCTGGCCGGTAATGGAGTCAGAACCCTTGACCTTAAGTGTTCTAACACTGCACTCTAACCAACTGAGCTAATCAGCCAGCCCCCTGGCAGAAGTTAAATGAGCCTTTTTGAGTTTATATTCATCTCCCAAATCTCTGTGAGCAGATTATTCTGGAAGAATTTACATGCCCTTTCCTGGGCAGGACGCTCTTTCTCCCCCAGCTCCAACAAGAGCCCCCATCATGAATTGGTTCATCCATTCCCCTTGTTGGTTGTGCTTTCTGGTCCTCTCTACTCATCTGAACTCTACTTGACTGCCCAAAGTCTACCTTGAATTTTCCTTCCAGAAGATTTTCCCCAGCTGCTCAGCCCTATGTGAACTTTATTTGTGGAGCACTTGTATTTGTGTCATTCATTTAAAAGCCTAGCTTTGCTGGTGAACTGTCCAGTGCAAGAGAGGCAGTCCCACATGGCTGATGAGAGAACAGGGATTTGTAGGCAGATAGCTACCAAATAGCAAGGCACAAAGAAGAGCTGGCTCCCTCCCTTCTTCCTTGGTCTTCTGTTTGGGAGATAGAAGCTTAAAGTCAGACCAACTTGTCAATTCCTGCACCTAATGGTTTGTGTGATCCGGAGCAAGTTACACAGTTCTTTCACCCATAAAATGGGAATAATAATAGATCCTACATTTTAGAGTTGTTGTAAGAATTAAATGAGAGAGATACCATGATCTAGCATAGGAAGAGTATCAAAAAAGTCAAGCTAATCTATAAATTTAATGAGATTTCAGTACAAATCCAAAGGTTTTTTGAAGGGAGGACTAGCTAAATTGATTTAAAAATTAATATGCAAAAATAAACAAGAAAGGGCTGGCTGCTTAGACCAGTTGATTAGAGTGTAGTGCTGATAACATCAAGGTCAAGAGTTTGTATTCCCACTTTCCACCCCCTACGGACCAGGCACCAAAAAAAAAAAAAAAAACCCAGGAATTTTTTTTAAAAGGAGGGTGTTAGCCCTCTCAGATATTAAACATATTATAAAGCTATAGTTAAAATACCATGCAATTTGTAATATAAGAATATAAATTTGGTCTGTGCCCCTGGTTCCTGGTACACAGCTTCTAAAACCCTTGGAATCTCTGGAGTGATAGGATTGTTTTTTGCATGCTAATGAGATAACTGGTGGCGGTGGCCCTAGATAGTTTCAGGATGGGAACTGGTCACCAGAAAGACCAAGACATGATTAGAGGCTTGGGACTTTCAGCACCACCCCCCAACCTCTGGATAGGGGAAAAGGACTCAAGGTTGAGTTGATCACCAATGGCCAATGATGTAATCAATCATGCTTACATAATGAGGCCTCCATAAAAACCCAATAGGACAGGGTTTGAAGAGCTTCCAGATTGCTGAACACATGGAGATTACTGGAGGGTGGAACACTCAGTGGCTTCCCTTCCTGGTGGCACACCGAGGGTTGCTTCCCTTCCAGACCTTGCCCTATGTATGTCTTCATCTGGCTGTTCATCTGTATCCTTTGTAATATTCTTTATAATTAATGGGTAAGCTTAAGTAATGTGATTCCCTGAGTTCTGTGAGATTCAAATTAATTAAACCCAAGGAGGAGGTTGTGGAAACCCTGATTTAGACTCAGTTGGTCAGAAGCACAGGTCACAACTTGTGGCTTGTGATTGGCATCTGAAGTGTGGGGCAGTCTTGTGGGACCGAGCCCTCAACCTGTGGAATCTGATACTATCTCCAGATAGGTAGTGTCAGAATCAAGTTAAATTATAGGATACTCAGTTGGTGTCTGCTGGAGAATTGTTTGGTGTGTGGAGAAAAAATCTCATGCATCTGGTGTCAGAGTGTTGTGCTGAATAGTGTATTAGAGTAGGAAAAATGCTCTGGTTTTTTGTACCTCTTACACAGTGATAGGTTAATGGAATAGGCCAGAAAGTCCAGAAATAAACTCAAATACACATGAAAATTTGGCTTATGGTAAAGATGCATTTCAAATAAGTGTGTGGGGGGTGAAATATTAATTATTCTATAAATGGTGTGGGTACAACTAAGGAAACATCTTCTAAAAAATTAAGTTCACTCTGAATAAATTAATGGATGTAGGTAAAAATCACCAGTGGCTATCAATATTGTGAAAAATTAAGACAACTGGCTTTAATTGAAAACAGATAACTGACTCCAGATGAAGGTACAGGATATTCTGAAAGTAGTGCTGAAAAAAGAAATCACCTTAGGCCGGCCCGTGGCTCACTTGGTAGAGTGCGGTGCTGATAACACCAAGGCCACGGGTTCGGATCCTATATAGGGATGGCCGGTTTGCTCACTGGCTGAGCGTGGTGCTGACAACACCAAGCCAAGGGTTGAGATCCCCTTACCGTTCATTTTTAAAAAAAAAAAAAAAAATACAAGCTGGAAGTCTTGGTAGTGTCCACATGGAGTTAGGTCTGCAGGCTTGCCGAATGCCAGAGCTATGGAAGCCTGGGAGCCTCCACCCAATTTCAAAGGATATATGGAAAAGCCTGGTGACCCAGGAAGAGATCTGTTGCAGAGGCAGTCACTGCAGGCATCCTTAAGTTTGACAACTACCAATGTACAGGAAATACAGATACCAGAGGAACATGTTAAGTGAAACCATGCAGATGCAGTCAACAAAATTCAGTGAGAAACTGTAGGACAAATGACCCAGTTTCTTCAATAAATACATTGTGAGAAAAAAAGACATGGAGAGGAATCTGTAAATTTAAAAAAGGCATATCAACCTATTGCAACATATGGACTTTATTTGAATCCTAATTCAAATGAACTTTTAAAAAATTGTATGTGGGCCTACCCGTGGCTCACCCGGGAGAGTGCGGTGCTGATAACACCAAGGCCCCGGGTTCGGATCCCATATAGGGATGGCCGGTTGCTCACTGGCTGAGCGTGGTGCTGACAACACCAAGTCAAGGGTTAAGATCCCCTTACCGGTCATCTTTAAAAAAAAAAAAATTGTATGAGAAAAGGGGAAATTTGAACACTAACTGTTGGATATTAACTAATTATTAATTTAGGTCTGCTAATGGTGATGTGGTTAATTTTTTTTAAAAATTCTCATTTAGATAAAATCTCTGGGGTTTGCTTCAAAATAATTCAGGGTTGAGGTATAGTATAGATGCAAGAAGATTGGTAAATTGGTAATTGTTGAAGCTGGGAGATTATGGTTACTAAGGGTGTATTACAACTTGTTTTTTTCCTACCTTTGAATGTATTTGAAGATTTCTTTAGTAAAATGGTCTTTTAAAAAAATTTCAGTCAGATTTCTACCTCATACCTAGTGTGATGCTATCATTTATATACTCATAGATTTTCGTCCATGTTTCCTAGCTCATAACTCCCATAACCCTCGCTTTTTGTTATAATGTTGGGATTCTTTAGGCTTCAGAAAACAGCCTCTCTTTCTCTCACATTCTCCTGCCCTCCTTTCACCTGCTCCATTTTCTCACCAAGGCAGGCCATAAAAACTAAAAATATGTAATATTCTTCCCCCAATTTTCTGTCTTGGAGCTGGCCATAACAAAATTTTCTGACCTACCTTGTCTGATTGTAAGTCTTCAGACCCCCATTCCAAAAGGAATCCAGCTCCATGCCCGGGAGGAAGGGATGCTGCACCAAGAAGCAAAGAAGAACCTAAACCTGGGTATCCCCACCCAGGCTGTTAGTGCTAGATCACACACTTTTTGTCCAATCACATTTCTACACAGTTGTCCATGCTTCAATCATGCTTATGTTATGAAGCTTCCATAAAAATCCAAGAGCACAGGGATCGGGGTTGGCACATTCCAACTCCACGGAATGGAAGCTTTTGCACTTGGGACTGGTCTAGACCTCCCCCTACATATCTTTTTTTTTTTTTAAAGATGACCAGTAAGGGGATCTTAACCCTTGACTTGGTGTTGTCAGCACCACGCTATCCCAAGTGAGCCAACCGGCCATCCCCATATAGGGATCCGAACCCATGGCCTTGGTGATATCAGCACTGCACTCTCCCAAGTGAGACTGGCCCCAACCTACGTATCTTTTCATCTAACTGTTTATTTGTATCCTTTAAAATATCCTTTATAGGGCCAGGCCTGTGGCTCACTCAGGAGAGTGTGGTGCTGACAACACCAAGGCCACAGTTTCGGATCTCTATATAGGAATGGCTGGTTGGCTCACTGGCTGAGCATGGTGCTGACAACACCAAGCCAAGGGTTGAGATC
>NW_007728676.1:167427-167979 GCF_000696425.1 Galeopterus variegatus | reverse complement strand
GCTGAGCATGGTGCTGACAACACCAAGCCAAGGGTTGAGATCCCCTTACCCGTCATCTTTATGTAGGAAAAAAAAAATGTATATATATATACATTATATATATAATCTCCTTTATAACAAACTGGTGAATGTAAGTGGTTCCCTAAGTTCTGTGAACTGCTCTAGCATTGAGCTTAAAGAGGGAAGAGGGACTTTTGAGAATCCTGATTTGTAGGTGGTGGGTCAGAAGTTCCAGGAACCTGGATTTGTGACTGACATCTGAAGTGGGGGGCAGTCTTGGGGACGGAGCACGTAGTGGTGGACTGTATGTCCCCCAAAATTCACTGAAGCTTGAATTATGTTCCCCAAGTATTATGTATTAGAAACTTAGGGGCCAAGCCCGTGTTGCACTCGGGAGGGTGCAGCACTGGCTCCCGCCACGGGTTCGGATCATATATAGGGATGACCGGTGCACTCACAGTGCTCACTGGCTGAGCGCAGTGCTGACAACACCAACTCAAGGGTTAAGATCCCCTTACCAGTCATCGTTTAAAAAAAAAAAAAAAAAAAAAA
>NW_007728676.1:153127-166651 GCF_000696425.1 Galeopterus variegatus | reverse complement strand
GGAAGCAGAGCATAAGGATTTGGAAAATTTGCAGCCTGGCCATGGTGGTAGAGAAGCAGAGAGCATTTTCAGAAGAAAAATCCCATGGTGCTAAGAAGATTAGTACAAAGGAAAGGGATTATCAAGAGAAGGAGAAAAAGTCCCTGAAAGCATTGCAGAAGCTTCTGGGGCCAACCCTTCCATTACAGGCCCAAAGACCTAGGGAGATAAAATGGTCTTGGGTAACAGGCCCAAGGCACCCTCCATGGGCTTGCTGCCCAAGGTCACCTTGAGAAGCTGTTTCCAGCACCAGAACTCCTGCTGCTTTGGCTGCTCCAGCTATGGCTGAATTGGTCCCAGGGGTGGCTGGACCCACAGATTTGGAAAATACAAGCCGGAGCCTTGGCAGAATCCACATGGTGTTAGGTCTGCAGGCTCACAGAATGCCAGAGCTAGGAAGGCTTAGGAGCCTCCACCCAGATTTCAAAGGCTGTATGGAAAAGTCTGGGGGCCCAGGAAGAGATCCGTTGCAGGGGAGGTGTCACCGCAGATAACCTTCACTAGAACAATGCCGAGTGGAAACATGGGGTGGGAGTTGCAGCAGAGAAACCCATTAGTGCCATGTCTAGTGGAGCTGTGAGAGTCAGACCACCATGGAGACCCCAGACCTGTGGAGCTACCAGAGTGGAACGCTGGCTTGTGAGAGCTGAAGTGTGGCCTGAGACTAGAAAAGCCATAGGAGCAGAGCTGCCCAAGGACTTGGGGACCCAACCCCCACACCAGCATGCAGAGGACATTGAACATGGAGTCTAGGTATCTGATGCTCCAGCTTTGAGATTTAATGTCTGCCCTGCTGGATTTCAGACTTGTTTGGGACCTGTTACATTTTTCTTTCTTTTTTTTTCTTTCCAAAAGATGACAGGTAAGGGGATCTTAACCCTTGGCTTGGTGTTGTCAGCACCACGCTCACCCAGTGAGCGAACTGGCCATCCCTATATGGGATCCGAACCCATGGCCTTGGTGTTATCAGCACTGCACTCTACCGAGTGAGCCACGGGCCGGCCCCTGTTACATTTTTCTTTTGGCCTATTTCTCCCTTTTGAAATGGCAATATGTACCCTAAGTTGGTTCCACCATTGTATATTGGAAGTAGATACTTGTTTTGAATTTCACAGATGGGACTTCGAACTTTGGACTTTTTTTTTTTTTTAAAGATGACTGGTAAGGGGATCTTAACCCTTGACTTGGTGTTGTCAGCACCACGCTCAGCCAGTGAGCGAACCGGCCATCCCTATATGGGATCCGAACCTGGGGCCTTGGTGTTATTAGCACCGCACTCTCCCGAGTGAGCCACGGGCCGGCCCGAACTTTGGACTTTTGAATTGAAACGAGTTAAGACTTTGGGGATAAAATGGATGTATTTGTATGTGAAGAGGACATGAGTTTTAGGGGACCAGGGGTGGAATGTAGTAGATTGAATTGGGGCCCCCCCAAACTCACTGAAGCTTGAATTATATCCCCCAAGTATTATGTATTAGAAACTTAGCTCCCACTGTAACTGTTAAGAGGGTGGGAAATCCTATGACGATAATTGAAAGGTGGAGCCCTGAAGAGGTGATTGGATTGTAGGACCGTGCAGTAGTGAATGGATTAGAAATGGTGGTCAGGGGCGTGCTTCTGAGAACTGTAAAAGAAGAGGAGAGTCTGTCTTGCTCTCTCTCTGCTCTCTTCGCTTCCACCATCTTGCAGTGTGAGACCCCTGGGTCACTGTCACCACCCTCAGATGGACTTTGGACTTCTCAGTTTCAGAAACTGTAAGCAATAAGTGTCGTTTTTCTTTATAAGTTACCCAGTTTCAGGTATTTTGTTATAAGCAACACAAAACAGACTAATACAGAGCCCTTCACTTGTGGGATCTGATGTTATCTACAGGTAGATAGTGTCAGAACAGATTTGAATTGGAGGACAGTCAGCTGGTGTCCACTGCAGAATTGTTTGCTTTCTTAGTGTGTGGAGAGGAAACTCCCACACATCTGCTGTCAGAAGCCTGTTGTGAGAATATAGTGGGAAAAGGCCGGCCCGTGGCTCACTTGGTAGAGTGCGGTGCTGATAACACCAAGGCCACGGGTTCGGATCCCACATAGGGATGGCCGGTTTGCTCACTGGCTGAGCGTGGTGCTGACAACACCAAGTCAAGGGTTAAGATAGGAAACTCCCACACATCTGCTGTCAGAAGCCTGTTGTGAGAATATAGTGGGAAAAGGCCGGCCCGTGGCTCACTTGGTAGAGTGCGGTGCTGATAACACCAAGGCCACGGGTTCGGATCCCACATAGGGATGGCCGGTTTGCTCACTGGCTGAGCGTGGTGCTGACAACACCAAGTCAAGGGTTAAGATAGGAAACTCCCACACATCTGCTGTCAGAAGCCTGTTGTGAGAATATAGTGGGAAAAGGCCGGCCCGTGGCTCACTTGGTAGAGTGCGGTGCTGATAACACCAAGGCCACGGGTTCGGATCCCACATAGGGATGGCCGGTTTGCTCACTGGCTGAGCGTGGTGCTGACAACACCAAGTCAAGGGTTAAGATAGGAAACTCCCACACATCTGCTGTCAGAAGCCTGTTGTGAGAATATAGTGGGAAAAGGCCGGCCCGTGGCTCACTTGGTAGAGTGCGGTGCTGATAACACCAAGGCCACGGGTTCGGATCCCACATAGGGATGGCCGGTTTGCTCACTGGCTGAGCGTGGTGCTGACAACACCAAGTCAAGGGTTAAGATAGGAAACTCCCACACATCTGCTGTCAGAAGCCTGTTGTGAGAATATAGTGGGAAAAGGCCGGCCCGTGGCTCACTTGGTAGAGTGCGGTGCTGATAACACCAAGGCCACGGGTTCGGATCCCACATAGGGATGGCCGGTTTGCTCACTGGCTGAGCGTGGTGCTGACAACACCAAGTCAAGGGTTAAGATCCCCTTACCGGTCATCTTTTAAAAAAAAAAAAGAAAAAAGAAAAACAGAAGAAAATTTTGCTATTTATACCAGAAGCAAAAAATTAATACAAAATACTTCAGCAAATCAGTAAGAAAATGTCCAAGAAGCCAATAGGAAATGTGCAAAGGATATGAACAGATAGTTCATAGAAAGGAAAATACAAATGGCTCTGACATGAAAAGATGCAGAGCTTCACTCTTTTTTTTTTTAATTGTGGTAAAATACACATAACTCAACTTACCATCTCAGCCATTTTTCAGCATATGGTTCAGTGGTATTAAATACATTCATAATGTGCAACCATCACCACCATCCATCTCCATAACTCTTTTCATCTTGCAAAACTGAAACTCTGTACCCATTAAACAATAAAACTCCCTATAAGAAAATAATGTAAGTAAAGTAATTCATGATAAGAAATGACTTATCTGAGGATGTTTTAACTGATTCAGGCCCAGCCCCAAAGCTGTCTAACTTGTCCAGCCCATTCCTGGAGGGTCTTTGAACAGATAGAGCTCTCCTTGAGATGGGAATTAGTTATTAGCCCCATTGTTTTCTTCATTCCCTGGTGTTTCTCCTTTTACAGGGCTTAAGTGGGCCTTTTTTTTTTAAAGATGACCGGTAAGGGGATCTTAACCCTTGGCTTGGTGTTGTCAGCACCACGCTCATCCAGTGAGCTAACTGGCCATCCCTATATGGGATCCGAACCCGTGGCCTTGGTGTTATCAGCACCGCACTCTGCCAAGTGAGCCACGGGCCGGCCCAAGTGGGCCTTTTTCATGGGCTTGTCCTGAGCCCCCAGACAAAGAAATTCCTTGCAAGGGGGATAATAAATTTTAGACATCGTTTGGGAAGATTGTGCACTCCATAGTACTCAGCCAATGAGGAAGTGGGGGGAGAGACTTGTGCACTAGGGAATAAATTGCTTGCTACAGCCCTTTTCTGTTTGCCTGCCCTTCAGACACCCAAACCTTATAAGGCTGTAATTAAAGTCTCGTTTTGCTGTACCTCATGTCTCCATGTCCATCCTTTGGCATTGGATAGGTGAGGGCATTGCTCACACTCCCCATTCTCCCCTCCCCCCAGCCCCTGACAACCACCATTCTGCTTTCTTTCTTTCTTTTCTTTTTTAAAGGATTACCGGTAAGGGGATCTTACCCTTGACTTGGTGTTGTCAGCACCACGCTCTCCCAAGTGAGCTAACCGGCTATCCCTATATATTGGGATCTGAACCCATGGCCTTGGTGTTAGCAGCACCACACTCTCCCGAGTGAGCCACAGGCCGGCCCCACCATTCTGCTTTCTTTTTCTACGAATTTCACTACTCTTGATACCTCAATTAAGTGGAATCATACAGTATGTGTCCTCTTGCGACTGGCTTGTTCCACTTAGCATAATATCCTCAACATTCATCCATATTGTAGCATATGTCAGAATTTCCTTCCTTTTTTTTTTTTCCTTTTTGTCTTTTTTACTGACCGGCAACGGGATCGCAACCCTCGGTGTTGCTCCCCGCACCTCGCTCAGCCAGTGAGCGGGAACCGGTCTGTATGTGGGATCCGAACCCTCGGGCGGGAGCGCCGCCGCACTTCCCAAGCGGCGCACTGTAGCAGTGCGCCACCGGGCCGGCCCCCACACTTTCTTTATCCATTCATCTGTTAATGATGGGTTGCTTCCATCCCACTATTGCAAATAATACTGCTATGATCAGGGGTGTACAATATCTTTTTGAGTTACTGCTTTCAGTTTTTTTGGATATGTACCCAGAAGTGAAATTGCTGGTTTATATGGTATCTCTATTTTTAATTTTTTTTTTTTTTTTAAAAGATGACCGGTAAGGGGATCTTTTTTTTTTTTTTTTTTTTTTTTTTTAAAAAGATGACCGGTAAGGGGATCTTAATCCTCGACTTGGTGTTGTCACCACCACGCTCAGCCAGTGAGCGAACCGGCCATCCCTATATGGGATCCGAACCCGTGGCCTTGGTGTTATCAGCACCGCACTCTACCGAGTGAGCCACAGGCCGGCCCACTATTTTTAATTTTTTGAGGAAACTTCATACCATTTGCTATAGCTGCTGCACCATTTTACATTCCCACCAACAGTGCACAAGCGTTCCAATTTCTCCACATTCTCACTAACTCTTGTTATTTTCTCAGAGTTTCATTTTTAATACAAGAAATGCAAACTAAAACTACACTGAGATATCATTTTCACCTATCAGATTGGCAAAGAACAAAAAGCTTGATAACTATCTTGGAAAGAGTGTGAGGAACAGGCACTCTCATACACTGCTAGTGTAACTGGAAATCACTACAACCTTTATGAAGAGCAACTTGGTAGTATCTTCAAAATTCCACATGCGCAAACCATTTGACCTAACAATTTTTCTTCTAACAAAGTGTCCCATTTGCACATGTTTAGAGTTACATATAGAGAAGGGTACTTGTTGCAGCATTCTAACAGTAAAGATTAAAAATGATTTAAATGTTGATGATCCAAATTAAAGATGAAACAAAACTGAGGAAGCTTCAGTTGATGATGACTTTTGTTATCTTTACTTCACTAGATAATAAACTATTAGAAAGCTGGGCCGGCCCGTGGCTCACTCGGGAGAGTGTGGTGCTGATAACACCAAGGCCACGGGTTCGGATCCCATATAGGGATGGCCGGTTGCTCACTGGGTGAGCGTGGTGCTGACAACACCAAGTCAAGGGTTAAGATCCCTTTACCGGTCATCTTTTATAAAAAAAAAAAAAAAAAAGAAAGCAGGGAACTGGCTTTTGTAGGTACAAACAGACCTTGAAGAAATATTGGTTAAATTAATGAAATTATTTCTTAGCCTCTGGCGGAACTGAACTGGCAGGCAGCTCAGGCAGGTTAAATGGCTTGTCCAAGGTCATTCATATAACAGGTACTATCTATCCCTTATGTGCAAAGCACAGTGGTAGACACTGTGAAATATACAAAATCGGAGAACTAGACCCGACCTTCTGAGAGCTTGAGATCTAGTTAACCACACTAGCAGACATTAAAAATAGTAAGCCTTTTTGGTTGTCCTTTCAATTATGTCAATGGAGACTATTGTTCTGGTGGATAAACAGATACAGATGAGAAAAGCAGTTCCTTAAAGGAAATATAAAAGGCAGAAGAAGGGTGGTGATTAAAACAGAAGTCACCCTTCCACTTGTACCTCATCTTAGTGCTCTGGGGTTTCATTTTAAGAGACCCTCTTCCCACCAACTTTCCCTGTAGTGGATTAGCTTTCTCCAAAGCATGTTACTCCCTGGTGGTCGAGTGGTTAGGATTCAGCGCTCTCAAAGAATGTTACATTACAGGTACTGTACTGTGCTCCTCTAGAAAAAGACTCCTAACCTCCTCACATGTTTGCGAAATGCTTTACATGTTAGTCTGCTGGTTCTCCATGCATACTGGTATTTTTTCCCTAGCTCTGTCTGCTGAGAAGCCTAAGAGCAGTGACATTCCATTAAGCAACAAGCATACCTAGTGTGCAGATCTCATTTTCTTAAAAAATTGAAGCGAAATTCCCGTAACATAAATATAACCATTTTCTTTTTTTGAGGGGGTGGGGGGTGGCTGGCTGGTATGGGGATCTGAACCCTTGACCTTGGTGTTATAAAACCATGCTCTAACCAACTGAGCTAACCAGCCAGCATACATTATTTTTTAAAATTAATCATTTTAAAGCATACAATTCAGCAAATTTAGGGCATTTACAATGTCTTGCAATCAATACATCTGTCTAGTTCCAAAACATTTTTATTACTCCAAAAGAAAAAACCCTGGGCCTGCCCATGGCTCACTTGGGAGAGTGCGGTGCTGATAACACCAAGGCCACGGGTTCGGATCCTATACAGGGATGGCCAGTTAGCTCACTTGGAAAGCGTGGTGCTGACAACACCAAGTCAAGGGTTAAGATCCCCTTAACAGTCATCTTTTTTTAAAAAAAAGCTGACAAAAGAAAACCCTGATCCTTCTTTGGTTCATAAGTGTGATGATTGGGTTTGCATGCTATTGTGTCAGATGTGCCTCACTCTAAACTTGTTACGACACGGGCACATTACCCATCTGACGTGGAAAAGAAAAGAAAGCTCTGTATCCATTAAGCAGTCATTCCCTATTCTCTCACCTCCAGCCCCTGACAACCACAAATTTGCTTTCTGTCTCTATGGATTTACCTATTCTAGATATTTCATACAAATGGAATCATATAACATGTGGTCATTTGTATCTAACTTCTTCCACTGAGCGTGCTTTTGAGATTCACCCATGTAGCAGCATGTACTAGCATTTCATTCTTTTTTTATGGTTGAATAACATTCCATTGTACAAATATGCCATATTTTGTTTACCTAGCATATTGGTTTTAAAAGTTGTGAGAAGAAAATAAACATGTCTACCTTGTTTAATGGATCTGCACCGTCTCTGCTGTAACACTTATTAACATCCTGCAGGCTCACTCTTTGGAAAATACCGCAAAAGATATTTGGCACTGGCAATAGTTGGACTTTGGGAGAAGGGGTCATTTAATGATAAAGTATACTTAATAGCTTTCCGGAGCTGGCCGGTTATCTCAGCTGATCAGAGTGCGGTATTGTAACACCGAGGTCAAGGGTACACATCCCCATACCAGCCAGCTGCCCCTCCCCTCCCCAGCCAAAAAATGGTTTCCAGAAACGGTTTACTGTTTGGTTATTCTATAACCAGAATATTGTATTTTGATTATTTGAAACCATATCACGGTGTACAGCATTGTGCCTATAGTCAACGATACTGTATTATACACTTAAAAATCTGTTAAGAGGGTAGATCTTATGTTGTGTTCTTAGCAGTATAAAAAACCAAGAACTGAAGACCCAGAAAGAGAATTTAATATCCTCTCTCCATTTTCTTCACTGTTTCCTTCTCTTCACCAGCCCCCTGTAGTAGATGTGGCTGGTGTCCCTCCCAGGGGCATTCCCTTACAGCAATGGTGCACCCATTCCCCAGCTGTTGTGAATGCTGGTGCTAATGGCTCACAGCTTCACCCTTTTCCGGAGAATTATCCTCAGCCCATGTGAGCTGCTTTGCCCAGAGGTGCGTGAGAAGTTTTGCTACTTGTTTTCCACCTCCCAGTGGCCCACATCCCATGAAAGACACTGAGTACAAAGTTCATCTCCCTTCCTCAGCCCATGTGAGCTGCTTTGCCCAGAGGTGCGTGAGAAGTTTTGCTACTTGTTTTCCCACCTCCCAGTGGCCCACATCCCATGAAAGACACTGAGTACAAAGTTCATCTCCCTTTTTTTTTTTTTAAGATGACCGGTAAGGGGATCTTAACCCTTAGCTTGGTGCTGTTAGCACCACGCTCACCCAGTGAGCTAACCGGCCATTCGTATATGGGATCCGAACCTGTGGCCTTGGTGTTATCAGCACCACACTCTCCCGAGTGAGCCATGGGCCGGCCCAAAGTTCATCTCCCTTACTTCTGAGAGTATAAACCTTGTGATGCATTTTAGGCTCAGAGCTCCCTGTAGGATCAGACTGAGGCTAGACTTAGGTGAATCCACATCTTTGCTTGACTTCTTCCCCTACCCTTTTCTGCTTTCTTCACTCCAAGAAATCACTTGAAAAATAATCCCTGTCTCAGGCTCTGCATCTAGGAAATCCTACCTGAGATATCCCTATGGGCAGTCCTGGCTCTCAGAGGGATTTCCTGCTACCAGTAGCAGCCACACATCTCATCAGGGTCCTGAAGATTTTACCTCCTCCAAGAAGCCTTCCCAGACCTAGACCCTCACATGCTGGCAGCATTTTTGCTTAATCATAAGGAGATTGGATGCATACTTTGTGCCAGATATAGTGCTAAACCCTTTATGTGCATTAGCTCAATGAATCTTCCCAAGAACCTGGTTAGGTAGATACTATTGTTATCTCACTGATGAAGAAGCTGAGGCTCAAAGAGGTTGAATGGCTTGCTCACAGTAAAGAAAATGATGGAAGCTGGGAGGATTTGTCTGATTTCAAACCTTGGACTCAGTCACTAGATTTTACCCTATATTATGATATCAATACTGTTTTTATGGCTCTGCCTAGCCCCGATAGTGGGGTCATGTACAGAGCAGAGAGCTACCCATTTTTGTGTTTGCTGCTAACAGACTGTGGTGAGGACTTCATTTTACCAAAAACTTTCCTTGAGTATATATATTTTTTTAGATGACGGGTAAGGGGATCTTAACCCTTGACTTGGTGTTGTCAGCAACACGCTCTCCCAAGTGCATGAACCGGCCACCCCTATATAGGGATCCAAACCTGTGGCCTTGGTGTTATCAGCACCACACTCTCCCAAGAGAGCCATGGGCCGGCCCTCTTCCTTGAGTGTCTTTGCTTCTGAAGCCAGGAAGTGCTAAAGCAGATTTGGTACCCCATCATGCCTGCCCTAAGAATTGGGGTGGAACCGTTTGCCTCTGAGTTCCTTAGGGACACATTTCATTTTTTTTTTTTTTTTTTTTGTTATTGTTGTTGTTTACGGCTGGCCAATACAGGGATCGAACCCTGGATGTTATTAGCACTGTGCTATAATCAACTGAACTAACCAGCCAGCCTTCATTCTCTTTTTCAGCCTCTGCTGAAACTGCAGTTGCATGCATCCCTGCCTCCCACTCTACTGCAGAGACTGGGATCTGTGTTGCTGAGAACAGCAGCAGTGGGAGGCAGCTCATCGCCTTCCCGGAATCTTCCTGGATTCACAGAAGAAAGAATAGTCACTGAAGTCAGGGGGAGGAGGATGACACCTGGGCCAGTGAAGAGGGGGATCACTCCAGTGGGGAAGGAGAGATTGTTGGCAGGAGGCTGGGTAGTGGAAGCTGAGCAGAGGACTGCTCTTCAATCACTCATTCATTTATTCAACAAATCATTTTTAACCACCTTCAATGTCCTAGGCATTGTCCCTGAGGATACAAGAGTGAACAAACCAAAAATCCTGCTTTAATGGAGCAGGATAGAAATAATAACAACAAAAATAATCATAATAATGGCTAATATTTTTTGAGAATTTACTATGGATTGAAGCATTTATCTTACTCTCACTATCTCATCATCATCATTATTATTATTATTATTTTTGGCGGCTGGCCAGTGGGGGGATCTGAACCCTCGACCTTGAATCTCAGGCATTTGATTCTGTTATTAACCTATTTCACAGATGGGACAGGGAGACATACAGTAACCATGTGACTGGCCAGGGTTACACAGAGTTAGAGCAGGGTCCTCCATCTCCATTGAGACTGACCTCAGGGCCTCTCATGCTCCCTATTAACGATAAATTTGTTTTGTTTTGTTTTGTTTTTTAAAGATGACCGGTAAGGGAATCTCAACCCTTGGCTTGGTGTTGTCAGCACCACGCTCAGCCAGTGAGCGAACCGGCCATCTCTATATGGAATCCGAACCCGTGGCCTTGGTGTTATCAGCACCGCACTCTCCCGAGTGAGCCACGGGCCGGCCTTAACAATAAATTTGGAAAGTCCATTCTTGTAAGAAAAATTCAAAACGTACAAATAAAGCTCAAGTTCTCCCTGCCAGTCCCCACCCTTAGCACTTTCTGGCCCAGGATGCGCTCCCTTGCGGTCCTATTCCTGCACACACAAATACTATATGTCCATACACAATATTTTTGCCTCAAGTGGTTTCAAAAATACTGTACATACTGTTCTACAACTTGCTTCTTTCTCCTTCACAAAATGTCTTGAACATCCCTCCCTACTGTACATGTAGATCTACCTTGTTCTAACTGCTGCATAGTATTCCATCGCATGGATGTGCCTTGTTTAGTTTTCCAGTACCCTAGAGAGAGATACTCGAGGTGTTTTCAATTTTCAGTCATAACAAACAATGCTGCTATTCAGAACTTTTCCAAAAGCTCCGCAGATCCTTTTCTCACTGCAGAGTTGGAAAGTTTTTCCCGGAAGGACCCACGTGATGAAACCAACGAAAGCACTGCCAACTGCCAATCCAACAGCAGCTGCTTACACTCGGGCAACAGTTGTTTTTTATTTTCCCCCCAAATGGATTTTTCTCCCGACAAACGCGGCAGCGCCGGGGGAAGGGGGGGAACCCAAAACAAAACCCCCAAACACCCAAACTTTGAACCCTGAGTCCCAGCAGACGCGCCTGTGTCTTTAAGACGCAGTGGTGCCTCTGGGAGTTGTAGTTCTCCTGGCCCACGGGGCAGCCCTCTCTCTTCAACCTCTACCCTTTTGGAGAGCGCCGCGCTGGCCGTGCCGCTGGCCGGTCTTTGGGAGGAGCGCACCGGTCAGGGCGGGCGGGGCTGAAACTACACTTCCCAGGGTGCACCGCGAAGGGCCACGAAGCCCACGTTACAGAGCCCCTCCCGCCGGGCGGCGGCAGGTACGTAGTTCCGCGCGGGTCGCCGCGACGCGCCATTCTCTCCTCTGTTTCTGCGCCCACTTTTTTTCGGGTCTCCTGGACCGGCCGCCGAGTCCTGACCGGGAAGAGTTTCCGTCCGGGAACTCTGCCTGCGCCCCCGGGGAGCCCTCCTGTTGCAAGGGGCGTCTGCTGGTCCGGCTTCCCCTTGGTCTGGGTCTTTCCACAGGAGACCTGGCCGGGGCTGCAGGACCTGCGGACCCCGGGACAGGAAGCGGTCCGGGCACCAGGGGCCCCTCGCCCTCGAGGCAGGTGGGGCGCAGGAGCTGCTGGGATTTTGCTTTGAGGCCGCTTCTCGTGCCTCAGTGTACCCGGTCAGGGCTCATCATGATGCACATGTCTCAGTGACGTGCTGTTTGTGTAATTGACGACATGATTTTATTCCCAATCAACTTCTTTCTACCTGCTTTTCAGAGGGCGGCAAATCAGAGTCCTCCGTGAACCTGTTTTTTACCTTTAAAGCTCTAAATGTGCACAGTCCCTGGCCCACCTCTCTTCAAGGTATATGCGAAGAGGTCTTATTTTATTCTGTCCCTGGCTCTGCCACCCTATCGCAGTTTGGGGACCGCGTGTGGCTGAGGAGATTAAAACACATTTCAGCTTGGTCTCAGCAGATGAAGTTCTATTGAAAGTGGGTAGAATGCAGGAATAATTAGGGGCCTGTATTCTTTTCTAAGATTTCTGTGCAAATGTCAGGTATGACAGAAGGCGGAGACTCCAGGAGAGATGTCTTGTTTCTTTTTATTTATTTATTTATTATTATTATTATTATTTTTTTTTTAAAGATGACCGGTAAGGGGATCTCAACCCTTGGCTTGGTGTTGTCAGCACCACGCTCAGCCAGCGAGCAAACCGGCCATCCCTATATAGGATCCGAACCTGTGGCCTTGGTGTTATCAGCACCGCACTCTACCGAGTGAGCCACGGGCCGGCCTGAGATGTCTTGTTTCTGCAGCGTGGTTAAGAGCGTGGACCTCGGAATTGGGTACACCTGGCCTCCTGTACCAGTTCTGTATAACGTTGGGCACGCCGTTTTCCTCTCTTTGAGCTAGAGTTTCCTTACCTGTAGCGTTGGTGTGATAAAATCCAACTCACAGGGCTGTGGGGTGGGTCATACGAACTGATACTGCAATGCCTTTGGCATAGTGCCTGGAAAAAGCACTCCGTAAGTACTTTCCACCAGTATCATTCCACCTTTTGTGTTATCATAAAATACCCTTTTGCTTGATGTGATATGGGATGCCCTTCAGCCTTATTTGATTTCCCCAAACCTTCTCTGGTTTTTCTTCTTCAAGGCCATCTTTGACCCAGAGACTATTTCAGAGCCTTCAGTCCCTCATGCTTCAGGGCCAGGCTAAACTCTCCTGCTCCCTTGTCCCTCTGTTGGAAAGAACTACCATTCATTAAGGCACTACTGTGTGCCACATATTTTACATTTTATTTGATACTAACAGTCCTAGGAGATTGGTGTCTTTGGCCCTAGTTTTCAGATTAGGAAACTTTGGCTCAGAGAGGTTAGGTAACCTGCCCAGGATCACACAGGAAGAGGCAGAAATGGGGGTAGAACCCTAGGGGGCTGATATCCAGCCTAGGACTCTTCCTCTGCCCCTGCCTCTAGTAGAATTCAGTCCAAGTAGGGATGCCCTTTCCCCTCTGGCCATTACCTGTCACCTGCCCATGTCTCTTCATCACTATGCTGAGACTAAGTTCTGTGTTCAGACCTTCTGAGCCATTGGACTCTCCTTGGGTCATTTCTTCCTTGCTCTTTTTCAGCGCCTTTACTTGGGGCCAGATATCATTATCGCCATCATCTGAATACAAATCTAAGAGACCCAGGTACCAACCATGGCTACAGCATCTACTAGCCTCTGTAAAGTGGAGCTAATATTTATCCTGCAGGCAGGAGTGTTGTGAGGATTAAAAAAAAAAAAAATTATAGCATCTTAACTATGGTCTAGAGTGGGTCAGCTCAGTCCCAGGGGCTATTAATATCATCCCCATTTTGTCTCTTTGTATCTGTTTAGGCTTTTTTTTTTTTTTTTTTTTTTTTTGTTTTTTCCGGGTCCGGCAACGGATCCCAACCCCCCGTGTTGCCCCTTTACCGGACCGGGGCCCGGCAA
>NW_007728676.1:150464-152985 GCF_000696425.1 Galeopterus variegatus | reverse complement strand
CACTGCTCCCGCGCCTCGCTCAGCCAGTGAGCGGGAACTGGTCTGCATGTGGGATCCGAACCCTTGGGCGGGAGCGCTGCCGCGCTTCCCAAGGGGCGCACTATCCAGTGTGCCACCGGGCCGGCCCTAGGCTTTGTTATAATTATAATGGCCAGTACATACTGAGCATTTGACATATATTTACTCCTTTTGTTCTTTCTTCAGCCCTACAAAGTAGGTTCAGTGTAGTAGTTAGGAGAATGGACTCTGGAAAAAAAGTGTCTGGGTTTAAACTTGGCTTTGCTGCTTGCTAGCTGTGTGACCTTGTCCAAGTTACTTAATCTCTCTGTCTCAGTTTCTTCATAGGGATAAGGAAACTTTCCAGACATTAAATTAGAGGTTCTTACAATGATTTTTCCTTTGAGAGTGCCATGAAGGGGATGATATAAAACCTCCTATGTTAGTTTGGGGTCTTGGAGAAGCAGACACCAAGATGGGATTAGACTAGCAAGAGATTTACTGGGGAAAGGGAAAAGGGGAGGGAATTGGAGGAGGCCAAGAGCTGTCAGCCTGTGATGGGGGACTGACCCCTGTGAAGGAGCACTGGAAGGAGGGAGGCATGGGTAGGGAGAGTCTCAGACTGCAGTTCTATGACAGTTTCAGCATCCCTGCTGCTCTCTGTCCTTGGTTGGGAGCAGTTGGTGGGAAGTGTGGCCTCCATGTGAATAAAGTGGGGGGATTCAGATTGTAGCAGCTGGGGATATCAGTCGGTCACACTTGCTGCTACAGGACACCTGAGAGGGTTAGGAGTGCCTAAAGCTGCACAGTGAGTTGGTGGCTGAGCTGGAGGTCCTCTCCGCCCCATTCACAGGAAGGCCAGGTGGGCATCTGGAGGAAAGCCTTTGTCCTCAGGTGCCTGGCTAGGATCCCTGGCTCAGATTTCCCTTCTGGGCTGAGCAGGGAGCAGGGAACAGACCAATTTTTGTCACTGATGGAAGCTTTTCCTGAAAGCTTGGGGGAGTATGGGTGTTGCTAAGTGGTGGTGTCCTGTCAGCCTTAACCGTAGGCTCGGTGGCAGCAGAGTCTGGCATGAGAAGACACTGTTGCTGAGGTTCAGGTTTCCTTTTGGCTTTTGGCTGGGGTGGGGGCTGCCCACTGGATGCCTGCTCAGGGCACTTCTCAGACAGTGGGTGTAGCTTCACTGTCTCCTCCCACACTGAGCTGTGGGGGCTGGAGGGAAGAGGTGGGGGGAGTGAGCTGCTTCATGGGACAGCCACGGGAGCCCTGCCAGAGGTAAACGTGAGGGCACTCCCAGGGACTCATCTAACGCTGGTCTTGGGGAATCCATGGACTCTGGAGTCAGACTGGTTTCCCATCTGGTAGGAGTGTTGGTGGTGGGGACAGGGGCGGGGTGAAGCCATCGCTTTGGCCTCACTTCTCCCCACTTGCTCTGAGTGCCCTGGAGGAAGATGGCTGCAGGCAGGGTTGTAGGCCCTTCTGGCCTAGAGGCTTTGGGAGGGGAGATCCTCTCTGAGGTCCCTTTCTGAGGCTCAGATTGGCTTAAGCAGGCTGCTGCACCCCTCGCACAGCTCACCGTGTGTGTTGGCTCCCCACAGCCACACCCCTCTCTAGGAAATTGCCCTCTGCCTAAGGATCCTGGGAGGTCAAATTCACTCCCTCCCTTCCCCCACCCCAGCTCACAGCTGGTGATTGAGTGATGAGGGGCTGGTGGTACAGAAAGAGCAGCCTCTTGCCTATGGTGGGACCAACTGTCAACGCCACCCTGCTTCCCTCACTTCCTCCCTCCTGAGTGCTCCTCCTCAGGAAATCGCATGCACTCATGTTTTGGAATGTCAGCATACACCTGCCACATGACCCAGCAATCCACTCCCGGGTGTCCACCTAGAGAAATGGAGTCTTATGTTCACGTAAACCTGTACCAAAAGATTTACAGCAGCTCTATCCATGACTGCCAAAAACTGGAGACAACATATGTCCTTCAGTAGATGGTCAGAGAAACAGACTGTGGCACATGCATACTGAAAGGGTGCACGGACCCGAGCTGATAAGATGGCAGGACTCGAGCTGACAGTTCGCCAGAGAAGTTCCACTTTATTCAAGGACTGCGTGTATATTTATAGGGAGATGCGTTTCGGGTTTTGATAGGGGCTGGACAGGGCGGTAGCTGATTAGATGGGGCTGGGCAGGAGGTGAGCCTTGACTTGTGACTGGTTGAGGTCTGGTGCCGGTGAGCTTCTACTGCGGAGAAGAACCCGGAAGGGTGCCATATTGCTAGGGAATGCTTTCCCCCTCCCCCTCCGCTTGAGTGCCCACGGTATCCTTACATTCCTCCCTTTTTTCTCTGTTGTGGGAATGGGTCGTCATAATCTTCGAGCTACTTCCTGCTGGACGGGGGCCTAGTAGGGGAAGAGGAATTGGGAGGAGATTGGGGATTTTGTAACAGGACCCAAAGGGGGTAGAGAATAAGATAATTTTGAAGGGGGGAGAACTCTAGAAAGGTTCCCTGAAGCCACAGGTCAGT
>NW_007728676.1:149074-150179 GCF_000696425.1 Galeopterus variegatus | reverse complement strand
GAGGTAGTTTGTCTTTGTAAGGCAGATAGAGATTTAGCTGTGGAGGTGAGGGCCTTTTGTAGTTTGTTATTAACATCTTTTTTTTTTTTTTCCTTTTTGACTTTTTTCGTGTCCGGCAACGGATCGCAACCCTCAGTGTCGCGCCCGTACCGGACTGGGACCGGCAACGGGATCGCAACCCTCGGTGTCGCACCCGCACCTCGCTCAGCCAGGGAGCGGGAACCGGTCTGTATGTGGGATCCGAACCCTCAGCGGGAGCACCGCTGCGTTCCCAAGCGGCGCACTGTAGCAGTGCGCCACTGGGCCGGCCCCATTGTTATTAACATTTTTTACTGCCCATAGAGTATGTCCCAAAGCCCCGCCCGACAGGCCGGTTGCAACAATTGATGTTGTTAAGGACATTTTCATTAGGACTGGGAGAAAGACGGCTCGACGCTTTCTTGGGGGTGGATGGAAAAGGTGAAAAAGCTCTGTGTGGGAATAGAAAGTTAGTTGGGGAACAACAGTGACTAGGTAGTAAGGGACGGAGGTATTAGGAAAGATAGAAGTGGAAAGGGTTCCGTTACACCAAAAAAAAGGTGCCTGGTGGGGACGTTGTGTGGCTTGTGATGGTGGAATTTTTAGTGTAATGGAATGAGGAATGGGGTGAGGGGGTGGATGATCCCAGAAAACAGTGATAGGACACTCGAGTGTGGTTGGGGGTGTTATCGGGGTCCCATAGAGGAACATTGGGAAGGCTGAGGGGTGTAGAGGAAGAGTTGGAAGGGAGTGAGGTAATGTTTACAGGGACAGCAGCCAGAAGTGGGCGTAGCAAAGATGCACAAAGGAAGCAATTGTTAGGAGGGGTGGAGTTGAAGAAAGTCTGGTTAAGGAAGATAACAGTTTCAGAAGTAATTTGTTGCCAAGTGTAGATGGGAGAGGGCTGGTTGGCTGCGTTTTTTTTCTGAGGAAAGGGTTTTTTTTTTTTTTGCTGAGAAATGTGAGTATGTACAGCAGATAAGGAAATGTGATTTTTTATGGGGACATATGTGCGGGTGATTTTAAATAGTCTACAAGGACGAGAATCGACCAAGGCACTGCAGTAGAAAGATCCAATAACTACCCA
>NW_007728676.1:146998-147937 GCF_000696425.1 Galeopterus variegatus | reverse complement strand
ATCCACCATAACTAGGAGATATTGCTGACGTCTAACAGGAGGCATGTGGGTGAAATCGATCTGCCAGTCTGCTGCCGGGATACTTCCTCTGGCCTGGTGTGGGGGGTACCTTTTGTGTTAAGTAGCCCCCTTTTCTTCCAAATTGCTGCGTGTGATAGGAGGATGTGGAACACATATTTGGAGTCTGTGTATAAATTAAGGCATTTTCCTTCTGCGAGTATGCAAGCTCGAGTGGCAGCAATGAGTTCGGAGAGCGGGGTCGCGAACCAGAGCTTGGTGGAGTTTTTGAAATGTAGTGTTTGGGGAGGAGGACAGGGGCTCGTTTGGGTCCCCCTTGGAAAGTGGTGAGATTATTTAGGAGGCATTGTAGTGGGGTATTTCCTCGGAGTGAGGAGGAGGAAGTTCCCATTTTGGAAGAGAGTTTTAGAGGAGAGGAACCATTAGAGGAGAGGAGCCAGAGGAGAATCAGAGGTGAGCCCTTTGGCCGGAGGAGAAAGGCGAGACCCAGAGGGCGTCCCCAATGAGCTGCACCAGTCTCCGGAGGTTCGTGAGTGAACCGGGAGAGAAGGAAGGTGTGGGTCGTCACCCAGACCTTACCTTCTCCGGCAACGGCCTGGAGCCGAAGGAACCTAGCGCTAGGCTTTGTCTGCGGGGGGTCCTGGACCCGGAAGAAGGAAGTATAAGAGCGGCAGGCAGGAAGAAGGGAGAGCGGAAGAGAAAGAAAGTAGGGTGGGAACTTAACCTCCAGGTGAAGTGGGCGAGAAAAATTGGGAATCCAGGCTCTAAAGTACCCAGCTAAGCCCAGGAAAGATAAAATCTCTGTTTTGTTTTTTGGTACAGGTAAAGATGTTAGTAATCAAGGGTAATTGTCTTTTTTTGTGGGAGATAACTGAAATCCCAAATAGGTGACAGTGGTGTGTGATATTTGGGCCTTGGAAG
>NW_007728676.1:145221-146583 GCF_000696425.1 Galeopterus variegatus | reverse complement strand
AACCCTCAGCGGGAGCGCCACCACGCTCCCAAGTGCCACACTCTACCGAGTGCGCCACTGGGCCGGCCCTAGCAGAAGAAATTTCTCCTTTTTTTTTTGTCTTTTTTACTGACTGGTAACGGGATCGCAACCCTCGGTGTCGCGCCCGCACTGCGCTCAACCAGTGAGTGGACCAGTCTCTATATGGGATCCGAACCCTCAGTGGGAGCGCCACTGCACTCCCAAGCACCGCACTCTACCGAGTGCACCACCGGGCCGACCCATGAGAATATCTCTCTTTTTTTTGTCTTTTTTCGTGACCGGTAACGGGATCGCAACCCTCAGTGTCACGCCTGTACCGCAACCGGCAATGGGATTGCAACCCTCGGTGTTGCGCCCGCACCGCGCTCAACCAGCGAGCGGACCGGTCTCTATATGGGATCCGAACCCTTGGCGGGAGCACCACCACCCTCCCCAGCGCTGCACTCTACCGAGTGCACCACCGGGCTGGCCCAGAATATCTCTCTCTTTTTTTTTTTTCCTTTTTGTCTTTTTTTGTGACTGGCAACAGATCGCAACCCTCAGTGTCGCGCCCGTACCAGACCGGACCGGCAACGGGATCGCAACCCTTGGTGTTGCTCCCGCACCTCGCTCAGCCAGTGAGCGGCCGGTCTGTATGTGGGATCTGAACCCTTGGCGGGAGCGCCACCACGCTCCCAAGCTGCACACTGTAGCAGTGCGCCACCGGGCCAGCCCAGAATATCTCTTTTTAATAGAGGGACAGGACATTGGGGCATGACCAAAAATGAGTGGGAGAAAGGAGATGAAACGCCTTCAATGTGGCAAGTTAGTGGAGGCGTTCTGTGGTGGTATATATGTTTTTTCCTACCCCAACTATAGGAGAAATGTTAAGTGTGGTTGGGCCCCGAAACTCCTTTAAGACCGAGAAAGTGGCTCCTGTGTCCAGGAGGAAGGAGACAGGTTGGCCATCCACAACAATAGTTACCCTGGGCTCGCTTTTTGTGATGGTCATGGTCGGGAAACCCAGGGCCCTGTCAGTCTTTTTCCTCTTCAGCCAGTCCCACCAGAGGTGTTTGAGGTATCCGGGATGGCTGGGGCCCATTAAGCCAGTCTCCCCTTCAGGTGAGTGGACAGTCCGACCCCCAATGTCCCATTTTGTGGCACTTAGGATACGGCTTGGTGGGCTTTCTGGGTGATGGGCAATTCCTTGACCAATGACCTTCTTTGCCACACTTAAAACAGGCACCAGGGGGAGCTTTGAAGTCGGAGGGCCCGGAAGGGCACTTAGAAGGCTGAGTAATTACTTTGGCCAGCATTTGGAGGTTGGCCAGATCAGCCTTTTGTTTGTGCCGTTCCTTTTCC